>NC_084972.1:1615856-1863356 GCF_963691925.1 Scomber scombrus
AAAACAACTCTGTGTTAAGATCACCGGCACAATCAATGACACACACGCACGCACGCACGCACACACACACACACACACACACACACACACACTCGCCAGGGCTTGCGGAGAAGATTTCCACACCTGCTGTGTCTTCAGGAAAATATATGAAAATATCAAGCCCACATAAGGAGCCACGGAGACGTCAAAACATAAAAACATAATTAGCGTGCACTAATAACTTTATTCATGCTGCTGATTTAATGTTGTTTTTGGAGTGAAACAACTCCTTTCAGACTCCATCTTGACGTTGGGTTTTAATGTTTACTGTGAAGGATTCTGTATTTACTCACATGGAAAAGCAGCAGTACCATAATTAAATATCTATTAATTATTAATTATCCCAGCAGGACCAGTCAGAATGTAAGAGTTAATGACACACTGTACTTTTCTACACATTAGTCAGAGTAGCTGCAACACACAGATTGAGAGTTTATTCAGTGAAAATGTTTGGAATAAAACAGTGTTGTAATAAGTCAGAGCTGGTGATAAAGTGTACAGCTGTAGGAATCACAGTTAACCTGCACAGCTGCTTTTTCATGGCTTTGTGGCTTCTTGTACTTTGTGTGAGTTTGTTGTGTGACTTGACAGTGAAAGAGAGAGCCTCAGGTAAAACATGGCTGTTCACATGCAGGACTTGTTCATTCAGACTTAAATCAGCCACTAGTCTACGGTTCACAATCAGTTGATCGACTACAGGTCAATACCTCACTTCCCTGAACCTCGACCAATGTGACATGATTAACATTTAAATAAGTCTGCATTTACACATGAATGCCCTTTTTTGTCCTTTTCTTCTTCTCTTCCATTCTGGTAGTAGTAGTACAGTCATGGTGTTTATCTTAAACTGAACATGTTTCAAACAGCTCTGCAGTGGCAGATACAACTGAATGAACCAAAAATGGCCAAAATGTTGAATTACAACAATCTCAGTCAAAACGATATCACTATTTTGGTGAAGTTCTTTTGCTAACTTCCCCACATTTAGTAATGTGATGTCACTGGTGGATTTAATAATGAATAGATGGGCAGCTTTGGTTCAGGAGGTAGACTGGTCTTCCACCAATCGGAAGATTGTTGGTTTGATTCCCGGCTCCTCCAGTCCACATGTTGATGTGTTTTTGGGCAAGATACTTAAGATAAGATTCTGTGTGGTAGTTCCTGTCATCAGTGTATGAATGTGTGTAAATGGGTGAATGTGACATGTAGTGTAAAAGTGCTTTGAGAGGTAAAAAAAGACTAGAAAAGAGCTATATAAGTACAGTCTATTTACCATATACAATCTGATAAACATGTCCCCCTCATAGCTGACTGTTTTCAACCACACAATCAACTCAAGAAATAAGAAATGTTGAATAGGCTCATCACACACCCTTAATCCAAATCTCATTATTACGTTGTAGCATCTTTTAATTACGAGAAAACTATCTCCTAATCGTGACTTAGCAGTTTGTAATTATACAAGAACATCATGAGATCTGTATCTCCGAAATGTGAGAAAGCAATCTTGTAAATAAGAGAACAAATATCTGGTAACTATGAAATTAAATATGTTGTAATTACGAGAGGGAAATCTTTCAATTATCAATGTGAAGAGATCAGGCGAAGCGGTGTTTAAACTAAAGTGTGTTGCTAGGAAACAGCTTAGGCCCAACTTGCAAACAGATGTTGACAGCAAACAGCACAACAGCAAATAAAATCACAACCATTTATACTGTTCATGTGTGAGTGTGGAATGGTCTGTGAGAGCTGAGACTGCAGAGCCTCACGTACAGCTTTGTGCCATGACTTATGACAGTTGCCGTAATGCGTTCTGACAGCTTACAGCTATTCCATCATGCATCATTTATAATGTGTTATGCAAGTATCTATAGCACATTAACACATCGCTGTGCAGGTACGGGCTGTAGAGAAAGTCTTACCACAGTTATCTGCAAACCTGCAGCTTAGGCAAGTGTGTTAATGAATAATGATCACCATTGTATGCATGCTGTTAGTGTTATGTGAAACATTATGTGATCATTGTGACATGCCTCACATTGTGCACACCGCCCTCCCTTTTGGGGACAAAAAGCAAGTCAAAGTAAAGTCCTCAGAAGTGATTTAAACATGACTGTGTGTGTTTGTGTGTGTGCGTGTGCGTGTTTATGCGTGCGTGTTTATGCGTGCATACAAGTGAATGCATGTAGTATATGATATAAACTTTATATTACTCCACAGGTTGCAATTTATCTGATTAGATTTCAGAGCACCTTGCTGCATATATTTGCATATTAATGAAGACAACTGGCTTCTCAAACTGCAAAAAAGTTTTTATTGCTTTATGATGCAGATACGATCTTATGGATAAGATCTAAAAGTAATAAGTTGTTATTGCCTTAAGATACAGACTTCATGTGGATGCTACCATGTATAAATGAAATCACACAAATATGCAATCATACTGTCATTATCTTAATGAAAAAATGACTAAGAAACTGTCACAGTCTCATTAAAGTCTTATCATTTTAATTTGCATATTGTTTTAAGGTTGTCAAACATATAATATTGTGTAAGAAAATGGAGGTAAAAAGTAAAACAGCAAGTTTCTGAACTGACTAGCAGATCATTGTTCCTTTTTATCTGAGTACTATTACACGATCATCATACCCTGCTGTGTTGTTTCCCCTGGTCCAGAAATCTTAATGAATGTTTTCCCCCACTGTGACATTCAGTATATCTGTGTGATGGCTTCACACAGCCAGTGGACCAAATGCTGTTCCATCAGAAGCGTTCCCTGACAGTGTTCCCTGGAATGCTCATCATGTATTGTGCACTTTTATTGTACATCCACAGGCTGCTGCCTGAATGTGCCTAATGAAAACACACTGAGCACAGGACACTTGTTTCTTGCTAAAAATGTTGGTTCCCCTATTTTCTTTTCTAAGGTTACATTGTTCTGCTTTCTTACAGAATACACTTCAGTAAAAGTTCCTTTCTCTTGTCTTTATTACTTGATATTATGTCTTTATTATTATTGGTATTTTTATATTTGGTATTGAAGTGATCCAAAAATGACAGAAAGTTACATTACTTTAATATTGTGATATTTGGAAGAGGTTACTGTCTACATTTTAAACAGGTTATTCATAATTGTATCAGAATACATATTTAAAGCAGCTTTTCCAACTCTGCATACATGATGTCACAATAAATCCAAAGGTCTGCTTCAAGAATCAGCTGTTAGGGGGCTTTTACATGTCTTTATAAGAAAGTTTTAAGTCAACAAAAACTGGACCACTGACAGCATTGTAATCGAAGCTTTAATTGTGTGGCCTGGTAGCAAATCTGTAAAAAATCAGAGACGATTTAATGAAACTGCTGTCAACGCTGTCTCGATTCAGGGATTTTGACGATGTGCTGTGAATGGATGTTGACGCTGTGGTACTATGTTAGAGATTGGGGTGATGGTGATATGGGTATTTGTCACATTTCTGAGCTTCATCATGTGTGGTGAGGATTTACTGTGCTGCTCTCTAAGCTATTTTTAATGTATATGTTGATTTAATGTCATAATACTGACAAAACCTGCACTGACAGCTAGTCAGTAGGTGACAGCAGAGTGTGAAATATAAAGTTCTGTGATATTCATGCACACCTGATTGCAGTGATGATGTATAGAGTTTGATGATATATGGTGATGTTATTATGTACACCTGGCATAGTTACATACATTCTTTCATCATTAAGCTTAATGGGAGAATATTCCAAAGCTTTAGGGCTGCCGACTGGAAAGGACAATCTCTCCCAGTCTTCAAACATGTCCGAGGTACATTTAGAAAACCCTGAGTAGAGGACCTGAGGGTTGGGTTCGTGGAGTGGGGGTTCAACATTAACAGGTAGCAGTGCAGTGAGCTTTAAATAGGTTTGATATGTGACCATCTGTTGGATGGTGTTAAGAGTCCAGCAGCAGCATTTGACAATGAAACTGCAGGCTGCCCAGTGATGGAGCCATATCTGAGCCATGTCATTGTATGCACTGCTGTATATGACTGTGAACACACATTGCATCACTGTGTTCATTAAGTGATGCAGTAACTAAATATTAAAACATTCATGAAGAACAAAACCACAAATTTACATGTTTGTTTTCCCACCAAACCTCAAGAACTGTGAAGATGAGGCAAATTAAGAGGAGGTGAAAGGAAAAGTGTGAAAAGTGTGTAAGACACCACAGTTACTGTAGTCTCTCAGTGCTTTTAGTTGCTACAGAAGGAGGATAGTACTGTGCAGTGTATGCATTGCATTGACATCTTATAGTGATGCATTTTTACAACATTTTAATATGAGGACACCCTCTAAACCAGGAATATTCTATTAAAAATCACTGAGGTCCAATTAGTGTAAATGTCTTCAAGTGAAGGTCCAGAACATCATAATGTCTGTGTTATTTTTCAGTAGCTTGAAGTAGCATTGTAGTTCCATCAGCATCTGTGTCTAGTGGCTAGATTGTAGACTGTCACATTAATACAGTACAATTCATGTATTAGTATTTACACTCAACTCAAATAATAAGATAGTGTCACATGAGCAGATTCACTAGGCACAGTAGTCTGTGAGTTTCTGAGGGCCGCTCCACTTTTACCGTAATAGCTGGAGCAGCTGCACCCGTTAAAATATAAACTCTTGGACCCATCTGGGTCTGGATCCGGACCGTGGTCTGCCTATTACTGACCTCTGCTCTAACCCCAACACACATTAGCCTCATGCATTATAATTGAGTTGGATAGTGTATCTTCATTTTACATGTTTGCCAACTGCTGGTTGTCAGCTTTTAAGGAAGTTCAGTAAAATATATTTAAATGAGAATCATTTGTAATGTTTGTGCAATATTACACTGGAGTTGCAGAACTTTAAATAGTTTAAGTTGAAGTGTATCAAAATGTTACCAACAGTGTAACCACTGCAATTTCAGTTTCAATTTGTAGCTCATGTAAGCAGAACTAACAGTTGAAGAATAGGAGCTGAAAGCAGTTGAAGTGTGTAGTGACAGCAGTTGAAATGCCAGTTGAAGTGTAGGTGCTGAAAGCAGTTAAACTGTCAGCTGATGAGTAAGAAATGAACGCAGTTGAATAATTGGTTGTAGTAGAAGTGCTGGGTGTAGTTGAAGTGTGAGCATTATGGGTAGTTGAAGTTGAAGTTGAAGGCTAAGCAGTGACAGCAGATACAATTGAGGTTTAAGAGCTGAAAGTAGTTGAAGTGTCAATTGGAGAGTAATTAAACATGCTGTTATAAACATCAGTACATTCTGAGTCATTTCACCTTGTACACTAAAGGGTTAAATATGATCCTCTGAGCAGCTGCTGTCCACTGAGAGAAAGCTGCCAGGTTAAAATAGCCCTTTAAGGCTTTTTCTCCATATTGCCTGTGAAACCTAATAAAGGACATTCTGTGTAATTTAGGATTTCAATCTAAGTGTCCTTATATGCTGGATGATGGAATAATATTGAAATTCTATATAAGGAAGCCTTTAATTAGATTTGGCCTTTCACATATCGACTAGATTATTATGACCCATTTCTAAAATGTCTCCCTGTGCCTTTCTCTTCTCTATCTCAGTATGCAGAAAGACTTTGATCATCTCAGAAATTCTCTCTCCCGGTGTCACTTAAGTTTTAGAAAACTAACACGGTCAGATAATTGATTTTCATTTGGTTTATGGGGCTATTAATTCTCCTCCAGCACACACACACACTGACACACACACACACACACACACACACACACACACACACACACACACACACACACACACACACACACACACACACACACACACTTAACTACACACAAAGTGAATCTTAGTTAAACCTCTGTGAGAATTAAATGTTGCCCTCTTTTGCTCAAGGGCCTTTTATAATCTTTTATTTATAAGGCACAGAAGAAAAGGAAAGAACAACAACAGCAATGATAATAAAGGAAGAATCCAGGAACAATGCAGCCGAGGAGGATTTGAACAAAGCAAGGTCAAAGGGATTTAGGGCCATGAAAATGAAATGTTTTTATTTCAACAATGTTTGTCTTATATTGTAACACAACCCCCATCCTCACTCCCTCCCGCCGCATTTCCTCCCACACACTCAGACACACACACACACACACACACACACACACACACACACACACACACACACACATGCTTATGCACACAATTCAGGCACATAATGGTAAAGCAGGACCAGCATACAGATTTTTTTTTTTTTTTTTTTTTTCCGCAGTGGAGCTGAGATTTTTCAATATTGAAGACTCAGTATCTATATAGAGTGTTTCCTGTTATCATGCACACAAACACACTCACCAGTAGATCAGGACAGGCTCATATGCATCATGATTAATCACTCATGTGACAGCGTTACAGAAGGCAGTGACAAACATTGTTGGCTCATTTATTCATTTGGAGGTTTGGATTTCATGGTGGGAGGATGATGTTTCAGGTTTATCTGAGGACAGAGAGGAAGCTGTTTCTGCAGGTACTTTACTCTGGCAGAAGAGATGGACATTTCACAATAAGCTGCAGCAGCAGTACCAGCAGCACTGAAACATCCAACATCCCTGCTTTACATGCTTCAGTGAAAAGTTGCTGCTCTTTTAAACTGTTTTGTTAAATAATCTATTTAATTTTATTATGGTGAGGTGGTTGCACACAACACATGCATTTAAATCCAGATATATGTTTCAAGTTGACTGTTAGCTTAATATTTTTAGTAATTTAAAATTCATTTTGTGATATTTGCAAGTTAAACTCAACTATTTTGAGTCATTTTTTATTTCCTTAGTAATTCCAACTAAATCCATATCACATTTATGTAAGCCATATTGCTCTTAACTCATTTTTTATTGTACATTTAGATCAATTAAATGCATTAATTATTTTTTTTACAACATTCATTTAACAACAACATCACTGTCAGAGTGCAGTTTCATCAATTAAGATGATAGAAAACTTACAACTGCATTGACTCTATCAGACAATCATGTGCAGTGACTGTAATCATACATGAAGTGTAGCACTTAGCTGTTCAAAGCTTCTATGAAAAGATAAAAAAAAACACCAGTAATGTTTCAAATTAAAAGAAAATGAAACTTGTTGCTCTGATTCTATCACACAGCACAAACATCAACACATAATACACAATTAAAATAATCTCATGATCCAAGATGAGACTGAACACAATCTTTGTTCTACCAAACAAGAATTTGGAACTCTTTCTTGACATATTTTTAAAAAAATGCATCTGTACCATGCATTGAAACCAGTAAAGAAGAAAAAGAAACAGCAGGAGTAAAATGAACCATCCAAAATGTAGCTGCAAGACAACCCACATGGATAACCTGCTTCTAAGATTAGAGTTGCAACAACTAGTTCATTAGTCGACCAACAGACAATCTCCCACTATTTTTATAATGAATCAAAAGTCATCTTGTTAGAAAAATACTTCATTTCTCTGCTTCCAGCTTCTTAAATGTCAATATGCTCTGGTTTCTTTAGTCCTCTATAACAGTAAACTGAATATCTTTGGCTGGTGGACTGTTGCTCACAGGAACTTGATAAATTAAGACATTTAATGATGTCATCTTCCGTTTTGTGAAACAGTGATATCAGATATATGCTCTTCCTACCACTATCTCACTCTATGTTGGTTGTAATGTTGTCATCAGTGTTAATCATCCATCCATGCACTCATTGTGTTCCTAATCCTGCAACATCACATTTAATGTTCTCTATCACCCTCACAAAACAAGACACAACAGCACAGCCTGACAGTGAAGAAAGCCTACAGTCCTCCAGTCCTCCACGAATCAGAGTTTGTTCTTAAGTTTTATGGACTTTGGGGGAAAGCCTTTCACCACCCATTTGCAAGAGTGCTTTCTGAATGAATTTGTAGTATCTCAGCTCCTTAGGATGAGCAAGGTCAGTGAATAAATGACTCCTAGAATCATGGCAGAAACTCGAGATACAGAGCCAGAGTTGTCCAGAATGATCACTCCTTCAACAACAATACTAACGTCATCATACTGTGCAGTTTCTCTGTCCTCATGTTAATGACATGTATGCACATGGAGGTCTTCTGCAGGTCTCTGAGGATGTCATCTCCTTTCACTTCCACTAATATGAACCCATTATCTTTAGTGGTATGTGTTCATGATTTTACGTCATTCACCAATATTATAAATACTTTTCCTTCAATTTGTGCAGTGCATCTTAGATGGATGAGACTGTTCAGAGCAGGCTTCTCATTCTTTCTACATGCTCAGTGTTCCAGTTAACCTCCACATCAGGTGGGGACATTTACGACTGATTTGTGTAGAGTCACATCAGGATAACACATGGTTTTACTTTAATGAAACTTGATCACATGCAACTGAATTTCTTTACTGTTGTTTCATGTATCAGTTACTTCAAACTGAGCTGATTTTACATTCAACTTTATGAACATTTACCAACTTAGTTTATACAGAAGGCAATCATTCTGAGCATATCACACAACTGCCACCTTAACAACATAGAGAGGTTATTGAAGTTAAGAAACCTTGCTTATATAAAACAGTGTAACAGTTTCTATAGTTTAGTTCCATAGTGTCTTGTTTATCACCATCAACTGTAGTGGAGTAGTCTGCTGGAGTCTGCTGGGTGTCATCTGTAATATTTCTGATCATTCCGGAGCACATATTGGTAATTTGTGTCCTCAGCGTAATCAATCCTGTGCACAAGCTGCTTAATTCTTTCCTCAAATGAATAATTCATGCACTGGAATTAATAAATCATGCCTTCAAATTACTGAATTCATTTTCTCAAATGAATAGCGTTATCGCATTCATTCCATTTGTCCTCCCAACACTTTTTTTTGTCAGACAGTTATCTCAGATGCGACACTGGATATTGTTTCAGTAGTTGTTGTTTGTTCTTTGTAAGCAAGCTTTGCTCAATAATCACAGGTTACTGGTTTAATGTGGTGCTTATTTCTGGACTAACATTATGTGAATATTCTTTTTTGCTCTTTGAACTCAGCTGTTTTGTTAAGGATTGATTCCCTTTGTTCACACAGACTGTTGGCATACTCACAAGGCATATATGACATGCCGTCATTCAGCATGTCAGTGGTACTGTACTGTCCATGTTGTAGGGTAGTTTTTTAGAAAAGCATTCAGAGAAGAGTGTGAGTCAGTGTGCCAGGAATAGTGCTGCCAAATTATGGATTGATGGTTGAGCTTCAAAGTTCATTTTTGACCTTGGAAACAGCAGATGATAAATCAGTCTCTCCTCTCAAAGGTCTATTTAGTAGCATTTCTGCAACTTTTGAATGCATCATCATCATTAGCAGGCGAAGCTTGCTTAGTCGTAGATGTTGACATTTCAATTTTTTCGGAACACTTCAAGGACTCGCCGTCCATTATTGGCTTAAAAACTGAGCTCAATCCTCAAGTGGAGTTTGCGGATTTGTTTCATGTCAACTGGCAAACTCTGCAGAGCATGTGATGAAATGGTGAGAGAGGACAGAAAACACACACTAAAGAAAAAGTGAGAAATGTTGTCGGCTGTATTTAAAGTGTTAAAAATAGCTGCTTCTCAGAATGAGAGTGCATGTTCTTTAATATGAGTGAGGGTGCATTGTTTGCAAATTGCATTCATCAGGTTAATCATGTGTTTGTTTTAAATTCAATACTCAAAACTCTTTAATTCACAAAGTGTAGTGATTGATTTATATTGAGTGACTGATTAATAACAGGAACATGGTTCTCTTCAATCTAAATGGAATGGAACCTTAATTAATAATAATAATTAATAATGAATGTTACATTTTGTGTACATAGTTCCTGTATTTTCTGTTTGTATGATGGTGACGGTGGCCTAACCCTTTTGCACAGTACTGTACATGAGCATATTAAAGGAAGAGATAACAAAGCATGATGTGAGAAAAAAAACAATCTGCATATAGATGTAGCGTTATCATCATCATCATCATCATCATCATCATCATCAGAGCCTGTCATGTAAAGAATAAATCATCATAGCATAAAATGTGATAGTACTTGAGTAGGCTCAGTGGTGGATTTGTAGTAAAAACAGAGGAGAAAAAGTTTAAAATGTATGTTAGTGTGAATTCTGCCCTGCCTTTATCTCCAGTCTGCTGTTTCACCTAAAAAAGGGAATTGTGGACAAACAGTTTGGAGTGGAGACCCTAAAGCCAGAAACAGGCTGGCCTCTGTCAGTCAGAGCTACACATCTACTTTCCAAGATGATCGTTCAACTTAAAGTGCCTCCAACTCTGCCCACACAGCCGTTTATCACAAACTTTTTTCCAACAAAACTCATCCCACACTCATTTGCAGTGTTGTGTCGAGGTAAGAGGCAGCGAGAGGAAGGCAGCGAGCGGCAGGCAGCGTGGGTGCAGCTCCGTAGCAGCCATGAATTCATCTAGTGTAGAAGCCAGCGTGCGTTCATAATAGCCTGGCTTCTGGGGACTGCTGATATCTGTGTTGCAGTTTGTCTTTTATTCACAGAGGTTTCACTATCTGCTGGAATATTACACGAGCGATGTGTCTGTTGCCTTTAAATCGTCAACTGTTACATTTCCACCATCGATTTTAAATTCAGATTAGAGGAGAGCAGGGGAAATTGATCTCAGTGATGTTAAAACAGCAACACGTTTTTACTATGACATGCAGCACAGACCTCCAGACTCCAGGATATTGCAGGGTGATGTCATAATTAAACATCAGGGCACAGTATAGTAGCAGAGGGGTATGTGGTGAAGTTAAGAGCTGTAGTTGTAGCCATCGGACGATTGTGATGTATGTGTGGGTGTGCTGAATGATTATGTGCAACTCTATTATATTATATAGAGAGATTCAGAAGGGCCATCTGGTTTCACTCTGTGATGTGAAAAAAAAAAAAAGTTGGAATGTAATGCTTGTATATCAGCAAGATGTTCTACATTGATACTGTTCTTGGTGTTAGGTCAGATTGTTAAAATAAATAAATAAATCATCCTAACTAGCAGCTTTCAACAGCACTTCACTCCCTCCTTCAGCGTGTGGAGTTTGCTCAGTGAGAGTAAAGCTAAAGAATTCCATCTGCTGAAGAAGACAGTGAGATGTGGCTGAAAGCTCTGGGAAAAAAAGCTTGTCATTGAACTTTAAGTTGAGGATTCTTTTCTAAACTACTCATTCCAAAGTCATGAACAAGCTTTCACACTCAAGTCAAAGAAAGTTTAAATACATGTATCACAGTATGATAACATCACCTGACATTATTTGACAAAGGAATATATGATATTATGGCTCATGAATAATTTAGTGGCTTCATGCTAACAGTTTATTGCGAGGATCATTTATTAACCTGACGTGCCAGATGGTTTGTTACACAGAACCATCTGAGAAGTCGTCCTTGGAAAGTGTTTGGAAAAGGGCAAGCACTTTAAAAAAATGCTTGGCAGGTGATTGGATGAACCATCTGTCTACCTTGTAAGGTGGCTGGATTCATGAGATTGCGTGAAAACCCTCTATGGATGCTCATTGGTCCAAATCAGCAGTGGTTCGGACACAAGTGCATAACTTGAAGCCTGTGTGGTAAAGTGAGTCAAAGCAGCGCTTTGCTTTAAGAAACTCATTCTTGTTCACTTCGCTGCAATCTTTTTACCTCATTTGAAAGTCAGTATCCTAGACTGTGAGTGGGAGTATTTTTATTAGTTCTGACTTCTTTTTTCTCTCAGTAATAATCTAAATGAAAGCACAGAGTAGAAGAGACAGCATAGTAGGAAAACAGCTCATTCAGTGGAGTAAACTTGCACAGTAGTAAATGAGATGTTGAGGATGAGTCAGTAAAATCAAAATCAAAAGTTGATTCATAAATTGTATGTTATATTTTTGAAGTATCTCATGATTGAATGATGTTTGTATTTGACTCACAAGCTTTTCACAACATGCAGAAATGGCTCTATTTGAACAGAAGAAAATGGTTTAATGCATCTTAGAAAAGTATGAATGGCCGTGAGTGATTAGATTTAAAAAAAAAAAAAAAAAAAAAAACATAATTACTGACACATTTACTGGTTTGTAGCAGCTGTGCCAGTGAGTGAGCATCAGCACCAGGTGTACAGATGGGAAAACAAATCCAGAAACATGTCCAGATGTGCAGATATGCAGTGTAAGCTATTTATATGTCAGATTTACAGACGGAGGTAACATATCGCTAAGCCTCATCCTGCAGGGAGAAAACCTTTTATCGAGAAAAATCAAAGCTTTACAGCAACCCTGAGTGGAAAAAAGTAACATTATTAGTACATGACCGCCATATAAGTTTGCAGTTAACCAGTTTAATTACAAATCTAAAGACTCACAAGGTTGCAAAACTCTTTACACCTGTTGAACTAACCACATTTTACAATTTAACTTTTTTAACTCAATCCTGGCAATTGATTTTGTTTGTGAAACAAAAGCTCACTCTTTAAAGCTAAAATGTCATGTAAACTGCTGCTGAAATGATCAGGGACGTAACCCTTACATACTGTTTGGGTCAAATTTGACCAGTTTTGACATTTAACAGCTGTAAAAACACCCCAAATGTAATAACTTTTCCTAAAGTGGCCCAAAATGCACAAAATAAATAATTAATGTTATACTTTTGTATAGATGCTACACATTTTTGTCCATTCAGGCTGTTCTGGGTCAAATTATCTCCGTATCTATTGACATGTGTTTTAGTGAAATGAATAGTTCATAGTTTTAATAAGGATATCTTTTTATGATGTAGCAGTGAAGACTGATGGCTCTAATGGTTCTACAATAAACCCCACACTTCCATAAAGTTCTGCTCATTTTCCCTTTACATAAAATACATTAACATCATTATTACTATGTTATATTTTCATGTCTTAGGTAAAATAGGACATGATATTGTGTGATAGGAGATGTTTAGTGGTGTAAAAGATAAAAAAAATACACTCTATGCTCTCTGAAACATGAATCAAGGTTTAATCACATTTATTGATCAGTCAGATCCACTATTGATACTTTCTAAACACATCTGTGGTTCAACATTTGGTATAGATTCTACTTAGACCGGGTCAAAATTGACCCAGTTTATACTGTGAGGGTGTAGAATATGAACAGTATGTAAGGGTTAACACAATTATTAGAAATTCCAATAAGAGTTCAGCATTTAAATTCACATCAGTGTAAGTACAATTGTCTATCTAAGGTTTAAGAACTTGTTATGCTCAAGCACTCAAGTAGAGTGCAAACTACTTAAAAGATGAACTTAAGTACTGTCACATTATACTATGGGCATGTTTCTGTCCAAGTGACTATCAATAGTTGTCACTCAGCCACATTTATTTAAAGAATGTAGATATACTTTTTTTTGGCTTAAATACATCTATTTCCAGGTTCTTATGTTACATAATTATTTGGTATTATGCACTATTATGTCATCTGTATTCTCATACTAGCAATTCTCAAGCAGGTTTAGAGTTATTGCACCTGTTTTATTTTTTCCACTGCTGGGAATCATCATCAGAGTCACAGATAATAAGTCAATATTCAGCTAAGTACATTGAAGTAGTCACGTCCACCATTGAAGTCATGCATCCAAGTAAATCATAGTAGCCTGTATAGACTCATGTTTACGTTTGTATGAACAGTATTCTGTCTTCAACTTGATAGAAAGTTGAGATTAAGAAGAGAGTAAAGAGCCTGTGGTTATTGTTATCCATGCATGGATCAGTGTTTGTCCTCTCGTCCTTCACAAACACATCATGTGGAGAGATGGTAGAGGTGGGAGGTGCCAGGGGTGTGCTGGAAATGACATTATCTGTGGGTGTGATTTTTTTTTTTTCTTTGCTTGTTTTTGTGTGTGTGTGTCTCTCTGTGTGTGTGTGTGTGTGTGTGTGTGTGTGTGTGTGTGTGTGTGTGTGTGTGTGTGTGTGTGTGTGTGTGTGTGTGTGTGTGTTTTTGGTGGGTGGTGGTGGGTGGGAGGGGAAGGCTGTCGTCATGTGTCGAAGGAGCATTTTGTTTTTCAATTTCTTCACGCTCGGTTGGACAGTCAGATGGGATTAATGCTTGGCGGCGTGCAGAGTGACGGGGTCAGTGGGACACAGGACGAGGTGTGAAATCACTTCTCTGTGGTCCGCTGACAGAGAGCTGGAAAGACTGAGTTTGGTATAAGCAGAATTGATTATGATTATTTTATATTTGAATTAATTCTGGAGTCCAGCTTAGTTTGTTCTCACTTTTCAACAAACATTTACTTGTTTTATTGCAGTGTAGATGTAAGACAGCCATGTTTCCATGGATCTAAGACAACCTGGAATGCCTGCAAATCTTTAGTGGAGCTTGAAAAGTACTAGAAAAATAAATACCTAGATAAAAAATGTCCTGGAAAATGATGAGTTGTCATGGAAAGTCTTTGAAGTTTGCACATGCTCGCTGTAATGTCTGTTTTACACAGAACTACTGTCTGGAGACTGAAATATGTTTGCTGTTATGTCTTTTTGGAACCATTTCTAAACAAACTAATATGACCAAACTCTTCATAATGAGGGAGAATGTCACCCAGTGCAGTGGTGTGGTTCACATATGTGGATATATGGATAACAACAGAGGTCTATGACAGAGGAATAACATTCAGTTACTGGCTTTGAGCTGGATGTGTTTAGGTATGAGGTTGAATGGGTTTAATTGTTACCAGTGTTGTATTTGAAGGTTGTAAAAAAAGCATTTAACCATTAATAATTACATCTACTTTACACTGAATGGTACCCTGGTGCAAAATTGATGTTGATGTATGAGGTCTGGCTGCTTGTGACAATTACTTCATTCTTGTTTGTTTTTAAGCAGAGCTATACATTGATTAATGAGCATATTATAATATATTATATAAATATTAAAAGCATCTAAGTGTGTAAGTCATGCATTCATATGTTTTGGTGCATACCTTCACTTTTAGATCCGTGAATGTTAATTTTATTGTTCAGCACTGATCTGTATCAGATTATAAACAGTGTGGTACTTTATCTAGTTCTGTATAGTCAGAAAACACAGGGAACACTTATAAATCATGGGATATGTTGTCACAATAGAGCAATACCATAAACTCACATTTAACTGTTGGTAAAATTGACACATTCTGAACCACTCCAGTGCTAAAAAGAACTCTTCTTTGTTTAGAAACAATATGTATCTGCTAAATGTCTGTACACAAGCAGCTTTTTCACCACTGAGGGTTTTTTTTATGTATGAAAGCAAATTGTTTTATGGGCATATAAAATGATACCCTCCTCCCATTTCACCAGGTGGGAGACAGTGATAATGTGATGATGCAGGTTTTTTTTTAAGATTCCATATTACATTCTGTTTGAATATGAGTTGTTATAATTCAACAGCTTATGCTATAAATGATGTTGAAATCTTGTTCCATGCGCCCCTTTTTTAACTTTGAACACCTGTCCCTCTAAAGCTCTCTGCATAGCCTGCATCTGAACGTAAGAACATAACTTGAACATAAGACAGCAGAAATAATACAATTAAAGCACTTTTTTTTTTTTTAGCTCTGAATGTTTTTGGACATCTTAGAATATTATTTTGTCTTCAGGATTGATTATTTTTCCTCTGTGTGATTTTCACTTTATTCCCATTTTATCAGACCCAGTAAATCCCAACTGTAGCATGTGCTTTAGTCTAACTGTGTGTGACATGCTTGAGATCCCGTCTCAGTTAAATACTGAATGAAGGGTGGGATGTGGACATCTTGTGCCTGAGCATGTTTTGAGCATGTGCATAGTGTGTGTGTGTGTGTGTGTGTGTCTGTGTGTGTGGCTGTAGACAGCTGTGAAATGGACTGTGACAGTGGCTTCAACCAGAGTTACTGACTGCCCATGGCAAGCCAGGAGCCCCAGTGGCCTTCTGTCAACACACTCTCTCTTCATCACTATCTGTCTCTGTCATGTTGTCTCTCACTGTCCACGCATGCTCGCACACACACACACACACACACACACACACACACACACACACACCTATACTTTATAGAGTTTTACTATATCTAATTAAGGCTGAGTGCCATTTCACTTCTACCGACTGCATTTTTCCGCCCACATGTACGCTCACTCTGCTGCTTCCCATTGGTCACAAAGCGCAATACATGGCTCGTGTGTTCAAGGTGAGAGGAGTCAGCACCCATGGGAGCCTATATCCAGCATCCACATCCACAGGAGGCTATATTTGCTCTCTAAAGGCAATAAATCATTCATTTTCTGTTGCTCTTATTTTCTATCATTTTAACACATTTTCACTATTTCATTAAGAAATATTTCATCAAAACATCAATCTGTCAACTGTTAGTGATTTATTTCTGCTTTTCAGCTTGTTAGACTTATTACAGCTGTCAGTTATAATTATTTTTTTAAATTTTTTTTTTTTATCCTGTTTTTTTCTTCTCCATGGTGTCCTGTTGTTTCAAACCCCAGTGATCCATTCTCCCTTCTGGGATTTCATCCAAAATATCAAATAAATAAATAAAATCTCAGCAACTCAAGGAAAAAAAAGGCCAATTAGGATTTCCTTGCCATATGTTAGTCATTAAAATTAATGGGGCTTTAGGTGTGGAAACAGCGCAGTTCTGATTGGTCCATGAGCAATTCATGAATAATTTCCAATCACATGCAGAATGTTAAAAAGCCGTGTGATTTCTTTCTATTATTTTTTTTTTAAACCCACGTAGGGGGTGTGTTGTTATTTTTCTGACACATGTGTAGCACGATCATGCCTTATTATGGCCGGCGGGCACATTTCGCCGTCTCCTCTCTCATGTGTTGATGATGGAGCGCAGTAATTGGCTGCGCTGACTGACAACCGACGTCTCCCAGGAGATAATGAGGCAGCCATTTTGAGCGTAATGCTGACAGACACTTTTAGCAGTTAAAACAATTAACTGCTGCACCGGGCAGATCACTCGCTAAATTTATTAGCAGGCTGATTCCAGATTACACATTCATGAATATTAATCACCGACTGATTACTGGTTGGAAAATTAAAGACATGGAAAGAATCTTTGAAAAAAAATGGTTGCAATTATGTCTTTTTGTGGCATTCCAGAGCCGAGCAGTGAGGCATTAGATAAACTGAAGATAAGGAGATTTAAAAAAAAAAAAAAAGAAACACATCCTTTTCTTATGGTGTCAAATTATTATGACGTGCACTCACACAATGCTGAGGCTTAATGGGTTCAGGAACAAAGCATTCAGACACATGTCCTGTAATAGTGTAAGGTAATGGGATGACTCTGGGTAACCTTGTTCAGGGAGCTTAATGCACCTGCACATCAGCACA
Source organism: Scomber scombrus (assembly GCF_963691925.1). Lineage (NCBI taxonomy): Eukaryota > Metazoa > Chordata > Actinopteri > Scombriformes > Scombridae > Scomber > Scomber scombrus. Next base: position 1,633,263 of record NC_084972.1, read on the forward strand.
GTACAGCACATCCAGAGCTGTCTCTGTCTCTGTCTTCCTCCTTCCTCCGTTATGTCTGTCTTCAGTCCTCACTGTCATCAGAGGACTATTAATGCTGATTTTCTATGTTTTTTTCAATCATTGATTTCAATGTGTGTGCACATCATTATTTGTGATTATTGCAGAGGGTGCGTCTCCTCCCGTTGGAGAACCAGTAACCAGTAACCAGTAACCAGTAACCAGTAACCAGTAACCAGGCAGATGAGCTCCCACATTCATTGTCAGTTCAAGCACTGTGTGGATGAATGGTACGGTACAATGATACAAAGAAAACTTCTCTCTCTAAAATGTGGACTTTTAATTGGTAGGCAGTGTATATTTAGCATTATTCCAAGTGTTTCATGAGCCAGTGTTTGAACAGTAGGTTCAACACATGAGAAACAATGAACGTCACCACATTTGAAAGTACGATGTTTTTACTGCCTATATTTAGACATACTCTTACATAGAAATAATGTGATGCTTCATTAATCTCTTAGCCTCGTTCCAGGCATGTGATTTGCTTTCCACATTAATGATTTGTAATCTGTCATTGCGTGTAGCTCTCTGAATTTCCTTGGAACACAGTGTATTGGCAGTGAAAGCCAGCCTCATACATAAACAAACTGGTGTGCATGGATGAATGTGTAGTGTTGTTAGGTGATTTGGCAGGTTGCCCTGGATGTAGATCCCTGTGCAGTTAGCTCTGACAGTTATTCCAGGCAGAGACTTTGCTGTGTTTACTTTCAGTTGGGCTCAGACAAACACCTGAAGCAGGTTTATTTGGACACCTGTAGGAGCCTCTTGCAGCTTTCCCTGATTTATGTAGTTTTGCAGGAGTCGCTGTTTACCTGTATCACTGTAAGCTGGTGAGTTGTGATGTCAAGATTCATGGTAAATACACACCAGGTTGAAATATACAGTATACCAGAATTTAACAGGACAAAACTGGTTACTGGTTAAGTTTATTTCAAACATGTTAAAATAGCGAAACAAAACAAATAGGCAGTGGTTTACTGCAAAATAGAAATTATATCAAACAAAAAAATATGTGGCATAAAGCTATTTGCAAATATGAATGAAAGCACTGAAAAACTGAATAATAAGTATCACTGTTTTTTCATTAACACCACCAAATTAACAGTTGATACTGAGGGCTTGATTCCACCGGATCTGTCAGCACTGGTAAGGCAGCACTGTGGCCTTCGATAGCCGATCACTTTCACTCTAATCAATGACTGTAACCCGACCGGGAGCGCCACGCCACGCCACATTTCAGCAGCGTCGCAGCAGCGCTATGAATACACAGCAGGTCTATTTTTGACAGAAACCGTTTCAAAGTCAAGTTCAACAGAGCAGAACGCAACAGACAGGAAGTCAGACACAGAATCAGCACAAAACTTCCTGTCAACTTTCAAAATAAAACAACTCGCGCAGACTCCTGATCGTATTTCAGCAACGAACATGAATAAAATAAAGAGACCATTTATCTATATAGCCTACTGACCCAAAATAGAAGTATAAAAAAATCAAAGAAAATGACCAAATCAACTGAATTTGAGCAAGTTAACAAAATCGGACTGTTCAGTTGTGCTGCGGCTGCAGTAATTATGGTAGCCTAAAGGCACCAGTTCAGATTTGATTGGGATATTAACAGTTCAAATTCATTTAAAAGGGCAGATTGCTTGCCCAGCGTATGGTCTGCTCCACTGCTGCTCCCAGTGAGGTAGGACACCAGGCAGAGGACGGAGCAAACCGTGGAGGAGCTGTATCGTGGTGTAGCCGCTTTCAGTGGAAACCACGGGTAATGGTTGTATGACATACAGCTCAAGATAGAAATATCAAGGAATTAAGGAGCAAAAAATAATAAAACATATTAAGACTACTGCATTATATCATGGAATACTATCCATTATCCACTGTTTAGCTTTTACTTTGAAGGTATTTCTCTCTAGTATGTGTAAAAGTTACAGTTACAATACAGACTATTCAGCATAATTGTCTTAGCTAGCTTCAGGGCCAGTGTGGAAAGTAAGTAGCGAATAAATAAGACTTATTTCCACACACATACTGACATGTCAGCATTGTATTAAGACAGACTTGAAAAAGCCATAATCTGCTCTTTAATCTAAAAGAAGTTGTTTTTAGATTAAAGTGTGACAAAGGTCTGATGAGTCAAAGATGAAAGAGTCTGAGTATTCATGGCAACATTTCACAGTTTTCTCTATGGGACAGAAACCTCACCTATTTCACAACTTGTGCAAAAACCTAATGTTGTGTCATAGTAAAACAGTAATAATGAATTGATGCAATCGAATGTATTATATGTACAGTACCAGTCAAAAGTTTGAACACACTTGTGCTGAAATAGTGGTCAGAAGAAGTAAAGTAGCTTAGTAGGAGGCGTTTTCCATCCTATGTACTTTATCATAGGATAGTTAATATACAGTAATAATAGAAAGCTGATAGTATCTCAGAGATCACTCCAAATAGAGAGGATGGCTGAACATAATGAGAAGCAGGCGTTAAAGGAAGTGCTGCCACACTGAGGAAAACTAACATTAGCCAAGATTAACAGTCCAATCAGGTAAACAGACAGAGGGAGGACATTGTTGTCTCATCTGAGATCCCTGTTGCTTTTGTGCAACTTCCATCACAGATTGTCAGCGTCTCTCAGGAGAGAGAGTCTGCTCTTCATATCCGTCAATTATTTACTTTGTAAACACACCTGGCTGCCTTTTCTGACCTTAGAGAGAGTTTGAGTCTTTTCAGTCAATTAAGAGCCATTTTTGAAGCAGATGCTGTGCCGCTGACCTTGTTCACTTCTCGCTGAAAAGCCTGCCACGATTCCAATTTGCTGCATAAACAAACCAAAGACTGTATGGAAAAAAGCTGCTTAAAGATGACAATTATGGACCGCAAGCCTCTAAAGACAAAAACTGTTTTTCCCCACAAAGGCAAAAACACCTTTGGGAGAAATTTGCTGTCAGGAGAAATCTGACAAACTGGAGAATAACAATGAAATCAGGTTGTGCCTAATGAGACGGAGGACAGGAGGGAGGCTGGGGGAAGAAAACAGAGCAATCTTTCCTGCCGATTCATGTTCTGTCCAGGAAAAAATGAGATTCGCCTTTGCCATATGTCCATCTCCTACAATTAACCGTTCACGTCAGAAAAGGCCTCCTCAAGCGTGGAAATAACAAGAAAAAGAGAGACAGAAATGGTGTGTTTCTCTCCTTCATTTGGCAGGAAGCTTCCTCTCAGCGGGAACAAAGTGATCTTCTCTCCCTGCACTGATTCCATCAGGATTAGTGCGAAAATGGCAGAAATCAATGCACTGAGGAGTTGGCCTGTATTTCGAAGACACCTGGATACAGTGGAGAAGAACCAATCCAGTGAGGAGGGGGTATTAGTTGTAATCTCTGGACGCGGTCAGCACCAGTCTCTCCCTAAAACCTCTTCTGCTTTCAAATCCTCACCTGGAGTAAAAAACTGACACACACAAACACACACACACACATACACACACACACACACACACACACACACACACACACACACACACACAAACACACACACAGTCACACACACACACACACACACACACACACACACACACACACACACACACACACACACACACACACACACACTCTGTAGATGAACCCATGTTAGTGGAGTTATTGACACAGCTTGTGTATTTAATGGAGGCTGCATGTAATTAATGAATGAAACCTCTCCATGTTCTGTGAGATGTATTGAACACAAGAACATGAAATACGTATGAATAAGCAACGGCTCAGATACAACTATGTGAGGCCAAAGCTTCATCTATTCATTACAGTGCCGCTTCCATTTATCATAACAGTACAGGTCAATGCATGCAGGATTAGTATCAACAGCAGTTTACACAATCATTGCAGCCTCTAGCCTCCTAAATACCTTCAGTTATTAGTACATGCAGAAATAGAACATTTGTGGTGTTCAGGAGCAGTTGAGTGCGGAGCAGGTTGACCATGAATTCGGTGCAGTGCCCCTTATTGAATATCATCTAGTCTTGCGCATGTTATCACAGAGGAAGGGAGCACAATCTAGATTTAACAATAACTAGCTGTTACGAGGAAGTTCAAGAAAATAAGAAAATCCTTTAATTTTCACATAAATCCTGAGAAGTGGTTGCTCAGTGTTGTCCAGTGCCGATGCAGGAAACAGTGTGTCCTGTATGTACTTACTAACTTAATCCTCTTTGTCCAAAAAAAAAGAAAAGGAAAAAGTCATTTTCCATCCTCTAAACTTTTTTTTGCCTGATCCAACATTGTGACTAAAGAGTAATTCCAGTATTTTTCAACCTGGACCCTATTTTTCCATCATTTAGGGTCTAAATGACTGCATTTTTTTTGGAATTGGTCCAGTATTGAGCGAGATGGCTTCAGCCGGCAGCTGTGAAACAAGCTGCAGTGTAATCCTTGGGGACTATTGACCCGTCAAAGTGCGTCCACTAAAAGCTCTTGTTTGTGCCACTGACAGGCTCAGATTGGTATTATAAGTGTCTGACAACAAAGAGTAAACGCAGGAAGTAGGCGCCTGTAGCAGCGTCACGGCTAACTGCACAGGGAAGTACACAAACTACAGGGCAGTTTGCACATTGGTTTGTTTATGCCTCAGGCTGTTGTAGATCTGTTCATGATGGAGAAGTAGGTACTTAGTAGATGAAATAAAATGTTCATGTCTCCAAATGATGAGGATGAAATGAGCAGATCCACACTGTGTACACTTTTCATGGACTACTGCTGGATGATAGATACTGTTATTCCTCATAGCTACGTGTTCACTACTTAAATTATTGATAGATAGATAGATAGATAGATAGATAGATAGATAGATAGATAGATAGATAGATAGATAGATAGATAGATAGATAGATAGATAGATAGATAGATAGATAGAAATGAGAGTATAAAAATACAAAAATGTTTTTCATTTGCATACATATATTGTTCAGCAGTAGTTTATTATTTATCCATGAAACAGTCCATTGTGAGTGTGTGTGTGTGTGTGTGCATTTATGTATATATGTAGATGAGGGATTACTGGCAATTAAACAGCCTGATGGTTTTGTCATCTGTGGCTGTTATTGATTTGATTATTATAAAAGACCTTAAGTGGACATATTTTTATTCTGGGGCTGAGCTGGAATATGTACTATACTATACTTCTACTGATCCCTATACAAGCTGCCTCTTTAAGGCCACACACCTGATGAAAACACTCTCCTTTCATAGGCTAGCTCCTGCTGGCTCTGGAGGCTACTTAAAGAACCAGTGGTTGTAGAATTTCAGTTTTATTTTTCTTTTGCTCCAAACAGCAGGTTCTCAAATACATCCAAACATGTTAAGAGTGTGATTCAGATCTGGAATATGAGAGTGGAAAATGTGAACAGTGAGCTGTGTGCGCTTGTGTGCCCTGTGTCTTTTTCTTTTGATTTTGACATGCAAATAGGAGTGTGTCATGACGCGGTTATGATTGGTGGAAGAGGTTCGTGCCCTGGCCTGTGGTTGGCTGCAGCCGGGAACCACCTGATATAAAAGGAGCCAAGATGGCGGCCGTCTGGTGGCAGCAGAAGATTAATGACTCATGTCATATATTTTATGTATATCTATAGGTTCATTAATTTATTTGTATAAATATATTTTCCTTATACACAACCTAATTTTGCTGGTGGCTACTTGGGATTTGGGGAAGATGGGGCTTATTCACGTTATGCCCTAGGCACCCCTAGACTGGGGCATAACACACAGTAACACAGATTAAGGAATAGATGGAAGTTTATTTACAAGATGTTGAGGCTGATGTCATCTCATCAGGAAAGTTTAAAAAAAAAAAAAGCAAATGAAAGATTGCGGGCAGCTGAAGCCTGAGCTTTACACAGTGCTGGGAGCATTGTTACTTATATTCACCTCAAGTATAGAAACTGTGACCATGTCTAATATCCAACATCATGACTGAGTATGTAAATGACAGATAATTACAAAAAGCATGCAATGTCTCCTTTAGAATCATGTATGTATCTAACTATTAACACTTTCAGTTGTACAGTACTTGTGCTTGGCGGGTCTGAGTCTCGACCATTTACACATGCATTCAGAGCAGGAGCATAATGGAAACTTAAAGATGGAAATAGATTTCTAGGTTCAGCACCCTTTTGTGAGTCTGCCTATTCAGCACACAGCTTCTTAGCCATTAGCCAGGTGTGTGATTGAGGTTAGCGCTATAGCAGTCATGCTAGTCCTCTCTTTCCTTTCCTCCTTTACCTTTGCACTTCCCCATACTGCTGCTTTCAGCAGAAATTAGCTGTATTAAGGCAGTGACTAATCGCTTCATGTTTTCTCTTCCACTGCATTTGCCGGCCAGGCCGCGGCTGTCTGGATCCATAGGTAATGCAAGCCCTATACGAAAGCCAGACCACCTCAATCAATAGCTGCCCCTGGGCAAGGACGGAGATTGAGGAGAGGGGAAGGAGAACAGGATGCCGCCTAATTCAATGAAATAGACATTACCCGGTGCTCGCAACGCGCCAGGGCATGAGTAATCATAGACAAATTCATTTTAGAGCCCAGGAGCCCAGTATTGCTTTCAATTAAGGGCAGAGTTTAGAGTGAGTGGGGTGCATATAGTGGAAGCTAGCGTGAGTGGGAAGAGGAAGGAGGCAGACACCGAAAAGAAGATATTCACAGAGAGCTCGGATCAGTTTCTGTTGACACTGCCAATTTGACAGCGAGGTGCTCTTCAGGCATTTAGTACAGCTGGTGTAGTCAGTGTAAGGCTTAACTAACCAGTTCACTATGAAGTGCAGACAATCATCCATCCACAAGAGACTGGCTGTTGTTGTTTTCCAACTAATGGAAAATAAGTATATTACATGATGCTGCTGATGGAGTGCTGGCAGAAGCAAATGTTGAAATGAAATAAAATATGGAGGAAAGTTTTGGATCCAAGCTGCACAGTGCTGTTCAAATCTGACAAGACTGGCAAACTGTGGAAAGGTTCTTAAAGTCAAATTGATTCAGCAGAGATGCAGAACAGTAGTTAACTTTCAGAAACTATTTGAATGTAATCACTAGCATCGTAGCCCTCAAACCAAAATGATCCACTGCACTTTTACAGAGAAATGAACCTCCAGACCACTGTTGATGTTACTACTTCAGATAGAATGAGAAAAAAACATTTCCTAAAGAAACTGATTGCTTTGAGCTGCTGAGTTCAATCTTTTTTTTTTTCTCTCCTGCCTTTTAAAATTAGTTTAACACTGCGAGTCAATGAAAAGTGACTTTCATGTATTTCCTAACTGAAAGGTTATGAAAACTCTTATCATGAGCTGAAGCGTGTTTGAAAGAAAATGGAGGGAGTGTGTGCTGTGTTACAGACGCAGAGCAGTGAATGATTTACAGGCATTTTATAACTCATGCTGAGCAAAAGTTATCATTTTGAGCTTATGAATAAGTGCTGTACTGAGCAGCTTGAAACTGAACTACAGTGTAAAATATGATGAAAATGGTAGAGATAATGTCAGTCTTGCTGGATTTCAAAATGTGATTCCTATCTCTGTAATCTAACATTGGCAATGTATTTCTAACCACTAAATTCTCAAAAAAAGCAGGCATTTAAATTTAACTGGTATATTTAATTATTTAATATATAGCAAAATACATTAGCGATTAGCATATCATTTCTAATTTTATTTTATTGAGACATGGTCAGTGCACAATCAAATATTAACCTTGTATAAAACAAGCAGAGATGCAGTGTGCCAGGTTTTAGCAAAATTGCTATTTTCTGCCCGTAGTCCCTGTGCAGGTAGATGGAACAATACATTCATTCAATTCAATGTAATTGAAGTACAACACACCAGGTCAGGAAATCTGACAAACATCATCACCCCCATATTCCACCCCGCCTAATCACAGTCATTCACAAATGTGTGCAATGTTGCAGCAATGAAATGATCAGGACACAGTCACTCCCACATCCTAAAACCAGTTTGCCCCTCCACCCTCAACTTTCACAAATATGTGCAAAGTATACATTTAGTTTAATAAAATGAAATTGATACAATGCTGTGCATCCCAAATCCTGTGACAATAATAGTATAGTAGGTCATTTTACAAGCTGGATTCAGTTTAATCTGCTGTACATTTACTTGACATAACAGTGATACTACTGTTCCTTAAGCACAGTTTAAATAATTTAAAAAAAAATTCAAGCTACTCTTAAAATGTTTTTGGTGTATTTTTTGGGGGCAGAGGGATGACTGGCTGATTCAAAACAGAGCTGTTGCATACTTGGTCAGGATGAAATTGCATCCTAACCCCCAATGCCAGCAGGAAGCCCTGGAAATGAACATTCCTGTACCTGTGTCACAATACAGACCTTCTTTTTTAAAAGGATTATTATTAGCAAAATGTTTTATCGTGTGTATCTCTAATAATAGCCTGTCTCAAATAAAGGCCTGGATCCGTCTTCAGTTGAGGTAACCAGTGACCTCAGCAATTACTATAGAATTTATTGTACAATGAAAATGAATGAGGCTTCATCCTGTTAACTGCAATGCATAATAACTGTACATGTCTGCATTATACATGTATGCAATGCAGCGTTTTGAAATTTGATTGGAGGTTTTAACAGGACTGTTATGATGAGTAAAAGACTCAAAACAGGGCTTGAGACCAAGATTTAGAACAGTTTGAAATATGATAGAAACAGAGAAGAATGGAAATGTGTCTTCAATGTTGTATTACTTGCTTACAATCGTAATTACAACAAAATGATAAGTATATTAGAGATGCTGAGCACAATGTTACTATTAAAATGTGGTATATTTTACACCTCTAAACACCCTGAGTATATGAATATAAGTATTACCTGCACTTTTAAATAAGCACTAATGCACAGTATTAAATGATTTCAGGTTTCTATGGGGACAGAAATAATAGAAAAAAAAAACCCATCTTGAGACTGGGCTTGAGCAGTGCTGGTTTCTACTGTACTAAATATGCAGTAGGAGCTACTATGTGGTATGCTTTGACAAGAACTAAATGTATCATAAAGTAAAATCCTGTTCACGTCTCAACAAAATCCAAATAAATCTTTTCATGTTTAATTCACACATCTACTGTACACATTTGGATACACTGAATCAAAACCATTCAATTGATACAGCACTGTAAACCTGTAGACTAAACAATGTAATTAGGAGGAATTTCTCATTTGAATATATGCATGTCCTGCAGCTGTCAGCATGATACTTACTGGGTGTTTTAGGTGCAGGTGGGTTAATCATTTCTGCCAAAGATGTACATTTACATACACCCACATACACATGACACCTACTCTCACATACTGTACATGGAGAAAAAAAAATCTTTCTGTCACTGTTTCCATGGCATTGACCTCATCTGCCCTTTCTCTGTATATATTTATCCAGCGCTCATATTGATGTTCTTTCTTTTTCATCAATTTACTCTGTCGCCCTACAGATTTAGTGATTTTCCCACCCTAGCGGTGTGTTTCATCTCATCACATCCTTTACATTCAAAAAGAGGTAAAAGTTTCATTAAAAAAAAAACAACAACAAAAAAACATGTGGGCATGCAGCCATTCAGCCTCTCAGGAATGTAATCACACAGTTGTTGTCGTGCATACATGTTTAAAGGATTTTATAAACTTGGACTGGTATTCATAATGTTTCCGTGAGAGAATAAAAGTGAGTGGGATGTAAGAGATATCATTCATGCATGCGTTCCTATGAAAATGCAATATAAACGAGGACACACTCAGAGAGGCGCAAACCTCCACCAACGCTGGACAATTCTCCAGCAGTGCTTTTGTTTATCAGTAAATAAAACAGTTACGGAGGCTGCATCTCCTCAAATTGCTTTTGAATGTGATTTCCTGACCAAAAAAAAGGCATTTGAATGCATTTTTTGTTTAGCTGCCAGTGTGGAAAGTCTCAAATGCCAGACTCTTTACCAGCTCTGGAATGTAGTTTAGGAGCCACTGTTGTGGTTAGAAACATGATAATGTATCTACAGATCACTGAAATGTAATCAACTGAACATTTTTTTTTTTAACTTCAATCCAACATCATTACTCAGAAACAGTAAGAATTTCTACGGTTGAGGAATCACAGATACCAGTATGCAACGTTTGTTACATTTAGTGTTTGTTATGACCAGTGATGGATGAGATGATAGAACACAACCATCTTTCAGACCAAAAAAAGTACAGTTTCTTGTAAGACTCAACATAATCCTTTCAGTGTGAGTGTTTCTTAGTGTTCAAACAGTTAGACACTGTTTTAAGAGACAACCGAACTGGTCGTTTCAGTAAGCACTAGGGGTGTGACGAGAACCGAACCGAATATCTCGTCTCGTCTCGTCTCGTCTCGTGAGCTGAGTGTATCGTCACACCCCTAGTAAGCACCCCATATGCACATTTTTACGTTCCTGTGACAGTGCCTCCTAGTGGCAGTAGTAAGGGGTGCTGTAAAGGGGTGAAAAGTTAGGATGCTCTCTGCGTCGCCGTGAACCCCTACGGCGTCCCCTGACGTGCAGCTCCCCAGAAATGTAACTACGTGTCGTGGCAACGCAGACCTCAAGGGCTGTGATTGGTTTGCTTGGTAGCAAAAAATATACAGAGTAATAATTAATAAATAGAACAATGTCGTGTGACAATCATGTGCATTACAACAAAACACTGCAGAAACTCAAAATCTTCTAGTCATAATAAATCTCATTACACTTAAAATAAGACTCATCACCAAAAAAGTAACTTTCACTTGTTTCAAGCACATTTTCACTTGAAATAAGTAGCTCAATCTGCTGAGGAGCAAGTTTTCTTAAATACTTGTAATACGAAAAAAAAAGTGGCCATTACACAGAAAATAAAGTGTGAAATGGTCTGTGTCATACCTGGGAAGGGACTAGAGACACCGATAACCATTCAGGAAAGGAGCACATCCCTCCACCACTCTGGCAGTGAATTACACTGCGACAAAACACGACACGATGGAGAGACGCAGAACTTCGAAAGGTGCACGACGTGCGTCCGGGCAACGGCATAGTTACGGCGTGGAGGTTACGTAGAAGCATAAATCAGGCTTTAGGACCCATGACTGACAGGGGTCCTAAAAATATTAGAACATTAGTTCATTTTTTAAATTAATTTATCATTATTAATAGACATTAATAGAATAGTTTAGTTACGATGTACTTATTAAACTAACACTTTATTTTTTTGTATCTAGCAAAAAGTTAAAAAAAGAAAAATCTACTTCTGATTTTATTATTTTGTTCATTATATCATTCTATAGATATAATTTTCCATTTAAGAATTTTAACATTAAGATTATCTTCATACTGTAAAAGTTGTTCTTCAGTACATTACTTACTGTGTGTGGTATCTTTTCATGGTGGTTCACCTGGCCTGGCAGCCGTAATGATTAAAGGTTTTTATAGACTGACAAATACCAAGTAGGGAGGAGGCTGGAATGGATCAGTGGGTCAACATCTGCTGTTTTTTTTTTTTTTGTTCTTTTGTTTTTTTGTTTTTTTGTTTTTTTTGGGAGGGGGGGGGGGGGAGTTGTTACTATGAACATGATCATCCATAAACCTTAAACACAAGATTGTTATTGTAACCATAACGACACTGAAACATTAAATACAGATATGTAAAATGAGGCAACAATAGAAAAACTTTTTTTTTTTGAAAGGTTTTCAGGGGGTAGTAATATTAAGTCAAACCATGATGTTTACCTAAACATAACCAAGTTGATTAAAAACTTAACTACAGTGTTGTCACATCATAAAACACACCTTTTCATTATCAACAGTGATATGTAATCCTTTTGAAAGGGACAGACGAATGATATCATGTTATTCTGGTGTGCACCGACCAACTGACTTAAAGCCCCTGAAATCTTTTTTTCAGATATTAAAGTTGCACTAATCAATATTTTTATTAAAAATTGATCTAGTGACTGTGTAATTTAAAAGATGTTTCATCACCTGTCTCTGACATTCCCCTCAGCTTTACAGGAGCTTTTACACAGTATGTTAGGCTCTTTCTCTAACCTCTGTGATAACCCTACTGTACACTACCTGCCCAGCACCAAACAGCACACACACAAAGTTAAGGATTAGCTCACTGTGTCTTTGTGTCTGCTGGATGTGTGAATGGGCAGCAGTCTGCAACATCTTAATAGAGTATTAGACTGCTTATTCCTCTCAACCCCAAGTGGTCAAAAAATGATATTAAAAAATGAATATGTTTTCAACACTCCACTCCAGCATCCACTGTGCTCACATTAGGCTGTTTCTGCTGAGACGTATAGTACCCATCAAAAGACTGAAGGTGAATAAGAAGGTGTGTCTAAACTTCTGACTGATTCTACAGGCTTCAAAATATGCCTACAGAAACCTACAAGTGAGCTACAGATGGTGTGTCTGTGCTTCAAAATGTAGAAATCATTTTTATTTAGGATCAAGCTGTATATGATCAGTTATATCAGGGACAACCCTCTACTTGCCTAAGCTTAATGTTACAGATAAACTGAGTGCTGAAACTTACTTTATTCAAACTCATTGGCAGAAAGCTAATGGAGTGTAGCCCTGAGGTTAGTACTCTCACACTTGCGTGACCCCTCTCCAAAAAAGAACTTCAAGTTGTTTCAGTGACAAAGTCTCAGAACTGAGGAAAACTTGATTTATTAACCTTGTGTTATACCGGGGTTAACTATCATAAATGATGCATTCATCTTCCCAACGGTCTGATGTCAACGAGCAAGATGACATTATTCATGCATGCAGACCTCCTGTGTCTCTCATACTGTTTCAGACAACTTCTGAGATAGCTTTACATCTATTCAGTGCTTGTGCTCAGGGTCATGCATGGCGAAAAGTGTTCCAAACAGACCTCAACAGAACACAGTACATTATAAAACAAAAACAGAACAGCTAATTAATGTTTTTTTCATCAACCGCTGCTTCCCACATCAAGAATGACTTTTGAACATTGAGTTTCTTTTTTTGGTTTTAACAATGAGCTGTGGTGAGATTGCTGTTCTAGTGAATTAGTATTTGGTGTCACAATTTAATCTTTTTTGTTATCATATAACATACATGTTTGTTATACATGTTTCATCTCCAAGCCCAAGCTGAGATAACCCTGATAACATCACTATAAGCTGTCTTCACACATGGACTCACAATGTCCAGACACTCAGGTCAGGACACACAGCAAGAGATTTCCTGTGTCAGACACATTTTCACTGACTGGAAATACATTGTTTGGTTTAAGTGAGGGGTGCAGGGGGCAGGACATGATCCAAAAAGTATACTATGGTTGTAATTGAGCTTTTTTTTAAGCTTTCCACCAGAAATAAAACATCTTTTATTTCATTAGAAATGACAGGAAGTGATGTATCCCAAGAGCTAGCTTCACAGTGGAGCGTTCAGACCCAGTCAGAAAAATGCAGCTTAGCTTGCATGTGTAAAATTGAGTTGACTGCTGGAAGTGAAAGACATCGAATTTAAGTGTATGTTCTGCTCGTTCAACAGTTGTTTGATGAATTGCTCGTACCATCTCCCTCACTGCTGGATTTTGTTGCACTTACACACTTACACAGGACATCATCCAAATATCACAATATTAAAGTAACTCCATTACTTTTGATCACAAGCATGAAGTGCTTCAAAAACAAGTAAAACAATTAAAAATCAATACAAAAACTAACAGATGACCTATATTAAGACTTTAAAATGGGTGTAATGTGTTGTCTCCTTCTGGTCCTGGCTTGCAGAGTTCTGAATCAGCTGTAGCTGATTTCTGAGGGTTTTGGTAGACCAGAAAGGAGAACATTACATAACATAGTCCAGCCTGCTTGTGTTAAAACAGTGCATCAGTGTGTCACTCAGAGAAAGAAATGGTCGCACCTTTGCAATTTTTTAATCTACACATGATAAACATTACAGAGAACATTGTCAGTTAAAGTCTCTGATGAAACAGAGCTCGGTCCAATGGTTGTGTGAAGCATCACACAGGTGTACTGTATGTTTAACTTATTTGTACGATGCTTTGTGGCAGCCATACTAAATGTATTTGTAATCTGATTACATGTTTTCTTCCTGTAACTTTGATGAAATACAGTTAGTTCTTATTTTGTATCCTAATTCAATAACTAGCATTCCATGTATTCCATTATCCCCCCCAAGCCTGCACTCACAGCAGCAAGCAGATATAGCCCACTGCTGCATTCACACATGGACTCAATTGGACATTACACAGTTTGTATTAGGGAGCTGTCGGGGTAATGTCTATTTAACGTCTGGTCTGACTGATTTGGACATTTGCATTCACACTTACAGCTCCTCCAGGTAATGAAGGGGTATTTCAGGGTTGCAGTATGAAAGAAGCTTTAGAGAAATATTGATGACCATGAATTCAAAACATCAATATTTCAACATTTCAACATCTCATTTCTCTTAGAATTATTGTGTCAGTAAAAGGGCTATTTTGTATAGTCATTTTGAAAAGGTGTTGATTATGATGATTTATATACATGGTATTTATTGTGATTTGTCTGTCACATAATAAATCAGCTAATAAGGTAAACAGAAGTGGCTTCTGACACTCTGATGAAGGCAAGAGAGCTGAAAATGTTTCATGAAGAATGCGCAATGTGTTTTAATATGGATGGACTTGATGCTCACACTGGTCTGCACCTCACTGTGTGTGCACTATCAAAGGAAAAAATGATTTTCTCAGACTGGATAGAGCTCCCGAGCCAGAGAAGACATTATAAAACAGTTTTCAATGGTTGGGTAGTACTCCTGAATAAAATAAGTGGAATGCTCCTTTAAACAAACTTTGAAAACATGACAGGGAGAGCAGTGTACAGCAACTAAACAACCACCACATTTGGACAGAAGTGAAATCTCACTTGTCCACAGTTCAAAGTAAAGCAAAGGGTAGTTATCTGCAGCCTATAAACAGTCCAAAACCCACCACAGCACTATTTCAGGGAAGATGAATGCTGTTTTCAACAGTCATCTTGAGCTGTTTTTCTATGTATTCCAGTAAATGGCAAAGCAACGCACCTCGCCTGATTTCCAGTTACATCTCAATGAAAACTGTGTTTAACAGCTCACGTCTTATCTCATCCTCCACATCGCAGAGCTCAACTAGTTTTCACTGACAGGAGAATTACAGGTCTGTGCTGCTTACAACGCGGCTTGAATGGGAAACAGCACAGAAGCAAAACCTGCTCGGAGCCAAACACAAAGGACCATATCTGAAAGTAGGGTTGAATGTACAGTGATTAATTAGGCCCATGTGGCCTGTTGTATAGGGTTGTCATCTCATAATACAATTGTGAAATAGGTGTGAGTATGCAGTCAATTAAATAAAATTAAAGCAAAAATATTATATCAGTTTGTGCTTAAACTAAATCAGTTGAACATGTTTCATCTCATTAATTCAGAGCAAATGGAAGTGTGTGGGTATCTCTGTTGTCAGGCCACATGCAGGGAGGTGTAGGGTAGCACTGGACTTGTAGCTTTGTATTATATAGTCAGCTGAGTGCACTGACTGTTGAGATAAAATGAAACTGGGTCATAGTGGCAGGAAAGGATAAGATGTAGATAGGAAGAGAGCAACATTGACAAAAGATGATACCACAAGTGGAACATATTTAAGATTAGTATTTTTTTTTTTTTTTATGGTAATATTGAACTCCCAAAGGCCTCTGATATTTCTTTTGATACGACGGTAGACAAATGAAAATACGTGCGAATGTCTCCACTTATGACATTTCAAACCTGTTTGAGCAAGCACCCATTAATAACTGTCAGTATCAAGGTAAATGCTATGAATTCAAATCTGATTAGAGCAAGAGGAGTGATTTACAGACAGTCCACAGTGATACTACAGAGAAATTCACCTTGAATGTTCCATGTATTAAAAAATATGAATGTGTTTCAGATATTCCCATGCCATGAATGATATGGGTAATGACATGACGTACATTTTTTTTTTTTTTTACAGTTTAGACCACTTAACATTACACTACATTACTCATATAGTATTGAGTAATGTAGTAAAGATTTAAGAGATACTATGGAAGGAAAGATGTTTCTATATAATGAAATCAGGCACAGTAACTTTATCACACGAGCATGGCTGGCTCTACAATATGGGCAATCTGAGCAGAAAGGGGCTTTCATTTTGTTGTCGGGCTTTACAGAACTACAACATAATGCGTGACCCATTCTCTTGATGTTGATAATTATGGTCACTATCAGAAACCTAGTGTGTCCAAAACGAAATATGGAGTTACAAGGTTTCCAACTACAGCAGCATTATCCAATCAGAACAAAATAAGTTTGTTTCGGGGACATGAGCTTCAGTACCCAGGGGCCCCTGGGGGCACTAATGCAACCTTGCACATAAGGCCACCCAGCTATCATCCCAACTCAGTGTAGAAGCTGTGGGTCTGCGAGGCTAACAACTTAGCATGCTGATAATTTTGTTCCAGATGTGTGGACTGGAACAAACTTTATTATTTATTATAACTTCATTGGACTTTCTGACAAAGTGAAATATGCTCCTGAGGATTAAGTTAAACAAGTGGCTGCACCTCTACAATGGGAAACCCATAACAAATAAAATTTAAAATAACAATGAAGTCATTAAGACAAGATAATAAACATACAGATCTATTAACATTCACAGAACAGCACATGTAATATGGCATTTCTTACTTGGTTCTTCCACACGTATATCATCCAGCTCTTCCTTTGAAAGGCAATTTTCAAATGTTTCTGCTGTGATCTCTGCTGTCTAAAAATGTCTGCGCTGTTGGATCCTGTCTGTCCTGCTGTTATTACAGACAAGTCTGAACCAGCCACAGCTGACCTGCCCATGGACTTGCCTCAGTCTGTCAAGCTGGTGATGTTTAACTGGCAATGGTCGAAGAATCACGGGGAAATGGATTTTTTTCAAATGCAGTCAGAAAATAAATATTAAATAAAAAAACACTACTACTGCTCCTGTCTTGACACATTGAATGAACCATACAACATACTGTTGAACAGAGTGATTTTAATACATTGTGTTACAATTGATTTTGAATATGGTTTCTGGTAGTTCACTTCGGTTCTCTATAGTCACCAAAAGCCAAATACTTCATCTCAGAGAAATGTATTATTATTCAACTGGTCCCCTGTTTATGTTGAGTGTCCAGGGGAGGGGGCTTGGATGCCCCAGGCAACATTGTGTCCCAAGTGTGTCCAGTAGCTACAGCTACTGCTCTTTGAGTAAACACACAGGTATTAAAGCCCTGGCCCTGGCGTTCCCTTCAACTATCTTTCTCTCACAGCTTCTGCAAAAAAAATGACTCCTCTGGCCTCAGGCTTTCACTCTGCGGACATTGACTGTCAAAGGATGCCCTCTACACACAAACACACACACACACACACACTCACTCATCGTCCTCCTCACTTGTCTGAGGTGTTTTAGGGTTCCCTGTCAGCTCACTAACACTGTGACTAACGCTGACTGCAGAGGGCTTGTCTGAGGGGAAGTTGAGAAGGAGGCCAGTAGTGCAAAACCAAATATTGAATTGACTTTATATGTATGATTTCGCTAACGGCAGCAGAGGACACATCACGGCCTCGTAATAATGACATTTTGAAAATCTCTATTTACCACATGAATGAAAATGAGATGTTGATGCTGCTTTTCCAGCAGCAGCCTCTGTTTGGTGTTCATCATGTTTATTCTGTGAGCAGTGTTTAATTGGAATTCAGATGAGTTGGCAGTGCATGCTGTCAGCTGTTTTCAGAGGACATGAGATAGTTATAAAATGTCATTTCTCTCTGATATATCCCTCTAAAGCCTACTCAGTGTCACATCAATACTGTATCCTTCTAGTGGTGACACAAGGTTGCTTTTCCTGTTTCCCCCAGGTATATACGGGCCAGATGAGGGATGGTCATCAGCCTACCCAGAATGCAGAGAGAGAAACCAGTCACCAGTCAACATTGTGGACCAGGATACCAAAGTATCCACAGAGTATCAGGAACTGACACTGGAGGGCTTTGATAGTGAATCATCTAATAAGACATCTATGAAGAACACTGGCAAAACAGGTACAGTAAACACAACACAGGCTTGTACTGCAGATTGAATGTACCTGTTTAAAGCTTATATATGTGACATAACTCATGATGATACTCTCATGCTGAGTGAGATGATTTAGACTGTTGAAAATAAGACAAATATCTATATGGAGATTTTAGGGCAGACTGAGTAGCAAATCATTGCTGATGTGATGTATGAGGCCTTTGAAACACTTTTTAGGTTCCAACATTTAACACAAGTTAGACAATGACACTCATTTTCATGATTTTCACGACTCCTGACCTTTCATCTCAGGACCATGTTCAGGAACATTTCCTGCATGGGGTCATGTGTGAATGGGAGCAACCATTGATATTTAGGGAAATCTCTACTGCCAAGTTCCTACAACATTTCAGAGAAAATCCCAGTACAGTTGTCTTGTTATTGAAATCAGTAATATAGGGACAGTAACAGGGATGAGTACGTAGAGAGTTACTTGCAGCTGATGAAAAACACTTTCACATGGAGCTAGCGAACCTGAATCTGGGACTTATTTATGGTTGCTTTGAAAATGCTTGTACAGGTGATTTGACAACTGTTAAGCAATACCTGTTATTTGTTTGAATAGACACTCTTTTTTTCAAGAATGGCTGGAAACTGGACATATTCAGAAATAAGGCAGCTCTTCTCACTCTGCACAGAGCAGTTGGCATCCATGTGTTGCATGACCACCATCAGCTGGACTGTCCCTTGCCCCACCTATTCTGACATTGTTCCTGAATGTAGCTGTATGTGTAGTCATTTAGTGGGTACTATGTGTGAAAGAGGCTTAATAGACAGATTTATATTAAATTTGCTTAGTTATCTCGTGCCAAGAGGAAGAACCCATAGCCTGTATGCACATGGATGTAGTGAGGTGTGACGACCCCATTGGTTTATATTGGAGCTGGTTTGAAGCCCAGAGTTGATGGTTGGCTCCATCTTTTCTATTTGGAATAAATAGGAGTGCAGGGTGTTTCCTTCCATGCTCTGGAAACACACCCAGCTACCTTGGACCCAAGCTAATGCTAGTTTAGTAATACAGAGTGCTGCACTTGAACTAACATTAGTTACTTTAGCTAAACTGTGCTTACAGGACAGGTATCATTTTATAAGTCAAGTAATGTAAAACTTGGTGAAATATTTCAACAATAGTCCAACTCATTGCGAGTCCCAGAGCAGGGGATAGCAGGTGGTGAGCCAGGTGTCAATCAACACCCACACAGCAGACATCAAAGCTACTATACGTCTTTAAATCTTAAGGGAGTTCCCTTCAGTCTGACATTTTCTTTAGTGTATAAATGTAATTTTTGGGAGACTGGCACTAAGATGTGGGAATGTGACATTAAATGAGTCAGACAGGTTGGAAACAAAGAGGTTAGCCAAACTTATAAGAATAAGAAAAGTCAATTGCTTTCTGGTTCAACTACTTGTTATGACTATATAGATTATTATTAACACCTGGTGCTTTCAGTTTTACTTTACCTCTAAATAAGGGGCATTGTGTTTCTGCCCCTTCGGACTTCATTGTAACAATATTGCTAGAAAATATCAAATACTTTGGTGAGTATAGTACCATAACTTATAGAAATGATGGTCAAAACTACAAAAATAAGACTTAATAAAATGTATTCAACATCAAAATAGCATTGTGAGTCATGTTCTCTGCAGTTGTTTATGACAGGATGTTTGGAACCATATAATACTGTGACAGACCACAGTGCAGAGAGAATGAAGAGTGGAAATGTGACAGCTCTAATAATCCCAACTCATATTGGCAGATGTCTGCATGTCAAACTGTTACATCACTCCTCTGCACATGATTATAAAACAGGACAGGTGCAATATGTAGCAAGTCATTTATGATAAAGATTACACATCCTATTTTCACTCAGACATGCTGTAGTCACATTAGTACAAGTGGCATGGCAGGTGTCACCGCCTGTAGGATTCAGCACCAGGCCATCTGCACACAGCTCTCCTGGCATCACGAGGACTCTCCTTGTCAGCCGCAGATATTTTTCACAATTTCAGTTTGTCACTAAGATGGATGATCCTTTCCCCTCGGTCGAGATATGGAGTTGAAAGGCTTTTGAGAGGCAGGGGGCCACAGGTGGTTGGTAGGGCTGTTGACAACACTGAGAGTGCTGCCCAGAGCACAGCTGAGTGTTTAACACAATAATGTGTTACATCCCATCATTTAATCCATCAAGGATTATGTGAGTCGTATGTGGTGACACATTTGAGTATTTTACTGTTTCTTCTATAGGTTAACAGTAGCTTTACTAAGCAGGTTTGTTTTGTAAAAAATAAAGTCTATACTGATGCCTTCATAACACAGACAGGCTGCGACACATAGACATATCAGATCCTTTCCTCTGAAAAAACAGAGCTGTGGAATATAATACAACACATTGTTAAAGATGAAACCAGTGGTTTCCAACCTTTTTGTCTTTTGACGTCTTACAAAAAGCAGTGTGTAGTCGGCTCACATGTCAGATGTCTATGAGTTGTTAACAGCTCCACCAAATAGTGATTTTTCCCTCTAAACTTCTCACATGCTTTCATTTCAATAAATGTTCAAATGATCCAATATTTCAGCAAAAATCAAAGATTAGAGAAAAAGTCCAAAAACTGAAAACACATTTGTGTATCAGAACTTAGTTTTTAGGTTGGGAACCACTGGACTAAACTAGCTAACAATATATAAAGTAGTGTAAACTAGCTCCACCTCCAGCAGCTACAACAGTAACATGCTGCTCTAACACTGATGCTTCACTATTAATAATCTAATGATGTCATAATAATAATATATCAGTCAGAGGACCAAACCACTACTTTTACTGTAATACTGCATACTACATCACTCATAATACTGCAGTACTTTTACTGTAATACTGCATACTACATCACTATAATACTGCAGTACTTTTACTGTAATACTGCATACTACATCACTATAATACTGCAGTACTTTTACTGTAATACCGCATACTACATCGCTCATAATACTGCAGTACTTTTACTGTAATACTGCATACTACATCACTATAATACTGCAGTACTTTTACTGTAATACTGCATACTACATCACTCATAATACTGCAGTACTTTTACTGTAATACTGCATACTACATCACTCATAATACTGCAGTACTTTTACTGTAATACTGCATACTACATCATTCATAATACTGCAGTACTTTTACTGTAATATTGCATACTACATCGCTCATAACACTGCAGTACTTTTACTGTAATACTGCATACTACATCATTCATAATACTGCAGTACTTTTACTGTAATACTGCATACTACATCACTCATAATACTGCAGTACTTTTACTGTAATACCGCATACTACATCACTCATAATACTGCAGTACTTTTACTGTAATACTGCATACTACATCTCTCATAATACTGCAGTACTTTTACTGTAATACCGCATACTACATCACTCATAATACTGCAGTACTTTTACTGTAATACCGCATACTACATCGCTCATAATACTGCAGTACTTTTACTGTAATACTGCATACTACATCGCTCATAATACTGTAGTACTTTTACTGTAATACCGCATACTACATCGCTCATAATACTGCAGTACTTTTACTGTAATACCGCATACTACATCACTCATAATACTGCAGTACTTTTACTGTAATACCGCATACTACATCACTCATAATACTGCACTACTTTTACTGTAATACCGCATACTACATCACTCATAATACTGCAGTACTTTTACTGTAATATTTCAAGTATAAGCTCATAATACTTTTAGTGTACTTTTAGTCAAGTATTTTCATGCAGCGCTTTTTCTTGTAATGGAGTTTGTTTACATGTTTTGGTAATTTTACTGAAGAAAATGATGTGAATATTCATCCACCACTGGTTAATTGCATTGTAGGTATTGTGTGACATTTTTAATTTCCACTGCTCTACAAGAACGTCACACTACTTCATGTCTTGGCTCTGACTAGTGTTGTCCTTCTGCAGGAGAGAACAGTTTTGTGTAAATCAAATATGAACATGTATGTATGGAGACTTTATCAATCAGTAATGCATTTACTGTGGTATAGTTGCAGGCTGTCGTCAGTCAGTGCATTGGGACAGTATACTGTGAGCTGCTTATAATAGAAAAAATGGTAAAGATGTAATGAGTGTAAAATAAAGTAAGAGAGCCAACCCTGACACTAACATAGCGTGAAATACAAATTCTTGTGCAGTCTTTGTGAGATGTGCCAGACAGTGGGTACATAAAATTGGAAGTTATAAGCTGTGACAGTTGTAGGATAAAAGTAAGTCCACTCTAAATATGGGATGGAGAAGAACACTAACGCTAACTGATAAACTTATTTTGGGGGATTGTTTCTGATTTTTGGTGTTCCAGAGTTCTTTCTTTTTAAAGCAGCACTCCCACATTAGCATTTCCACACAAGATCCTGCATAATGTAATAAGCCAATTGTCAGGACATTAGCTGAGAATATTTTTAGCCGCAGTGCTGGAAATGCTCTAAATATAGCAAAATCATTATATGATTTTTGTTGTGTCCGATACTTTGTCCTCAGTATAAAATATTGCAGCTTTTAGGGGAATCGTTGCTGAGCTGGATATATTAATTTTTATGTGAGACTTTAACACTAAATGTGTGATGCTCACAGCAGGCTGAGTTTTTAACCCAGCACAACCTCGCTTTATTTGTCCAGAATTGTTATATGTACATTCAAAATATGTAACATGCTGTAGGTTATTGTATTACTGCATGTCATCTCCTTTCATAAAATCAAACATCCTGTTAGTGTTCACCAGCGTAATGCACAGGGACAAACAGTGTGACTTCTTCAGATGAAATGAAAGCTGTCAGTCATCTCCACACCTGCCGCTGCGCTGCGTCACAGCACAGACCTGGAACAGTCACACACAGAGCAGCTCCTCACTAACTGCTGTCATGGCCTCTCGTTCATTTCCTCACTGTCTGTCAAGGTAAAGTTTACATCTGCTGGTATGACAGAGCAGAAAGCTCTGCTGCCAGGAGAAGAGAGTGTATTGATATATGGCTTATGTGGTATATATTAAAAAATGAGTAGCATATATTGACTTGATTGAAAGACTTTAGTCATACAAATAATAGGTACAGTATTACAGTCTAATACGCTCAAGATCAGCTGATATTATCCTTCTTGGCATTGACTGTCTGGTCAGATTCATGTTTTTGACTTTTTCTTTGATCAGATTGTTCTTGAATTAAATTTCAATAATGGCATTTATTTGATTTGATTTGATTGGATTAGATTCTTATTTACTGTTGCTTGTCTTTAAATAACATTTAATATTTGGGAACTTTTACTTATTTTGTGCAGTGCAAAACATACATTGTAAAAAAACATGTATGGCACACATATCAGCACAATTCAGGGAAATCAATCTGCTGAAGGAACCTTATTGGTGTTTCATGCCAACTAGCAACTAGATGATATCTCCACCCAGACTATCATACACCTGTAGTGTTCATCTGTCATTCGTCATTCATACTGCATGCACCATTGTTAATCAATGGTGCATGGTAGCAGTGCAGCCACAGTTGTATTTCCATGGTGACGCACAGACTCTGGATGTGTTGATTTCCCAGCATCATCCTGGGGAAAATACTCTACAATACTTTCTGTTTATTAAGCCATGCATATAAGAGTGTCATTTGTCATTGCAGCCAGAGTGTTAATTATACAGTTATCCACTCAGCCAAATGTCAACTATCTTTCAAAACAGCTACACAGAGGAAATGGGAAGGGAAATCATAAATGCGGCTCCTGCAGCTGTTTATGAGTTCCTGTGGTTCAAGTCATATGATGTCAAAAAGCTCATTTGCATTCAAGCTGAAAGTGAGTGTGAGGAAAAGCAACAATAAAAGCCAACAATGCAGAGTCACATCAACAGATGCTACTGTAAATCCCCTGATTTAACAAAGTTAACAAAGGTTAACACACTCATCTACAGTAAAGTTAGCATAACTTTTACTGTGGTAACACTTATCCCATCACATGACTCATGACTTCTTCTTTTCATTCAGATTCTTTTCAAGCTAGTTTCGAGTGAGCAGATTGATTTAATGATCCCTTCCATGCATGTTTTAAGATCCTTATTTCAGTTATAATTTGTGTCTGATATGATTTTTTAGACCAACAAAATAAAAAAAAATAAAACAGAATCTATGAATATGTACATCATAAAACATTTCATTTCAAATCTGCTGTACACAATATGTTTCTCCTACTCCACTAAAACAGTCCATTGTCAGAGTATGTACACACAACCTGTTCAGAAAGGTAACACCTCTTAAACTTAGATTTAAGGTGAGAAAGTCAGTAGATTCATGTGAAAACAAGCACATACATAGACATATGTCATTCTGTACAGTGAAGCTCAGATGTCCAATGATGTGAGTGGACCGATACTTTACTGTAAGTGTAAAGTCCTGCTAGTTGTCCCTTGAGGCTGCAGTGTTCAGTGGACCTGTCAATATGAATGTATATGTGAGCCTGGTAGAGATACCAGCCTGTAAGTGTCATAATGTAATAATAGCTTATCATATTCATTATATTTTTCATTGTCCCCTTAATACTCTACAGTTGTGATGTTACACTGAATGTTGTTTCAACATTACAGTTCAGCTATGACTGCTATCAGTTATCTGCACATATATTATAAATGTAATATAACATCAGTGAAGGCTGAATAAATATAGACAGTTGTCAGCTTCTGGACAATCTAAATAAGCTCCCTGTTTGGTTTAGATGTTGACAAGTGGATAAAGATGTTCCTATTAATGCTACATGTGCTACCTGTCACCTGCTGGACTCAAAAAAGTTCTCCAAAACATTAAGGGTTCGTTCTCATTTGTTAGCAGCAGAGAAAGGGTCAGAGGTCATCCTGATCATCAGACACTCTAACATTACTCTATATAGTCTATAATAGAGGTGTAAAACTCACTTTAGTTCAGGGGCCAAAAACAGCTCAGTTTGATCTCAAGTGGGCCAGACCAGTAAACCCATTGCATAATAACCTGTAAATAATACATAATATATATATAATAACTTTACTATAATAAAGCATCTATTTACAAACAGATGAGCAGCCTGAGATGTCTAAAGAAAAATGAGTGAAATTCAATTTTATTTTGCACAGAAGCTGCTGATTGATGTTCAATATATGAATGTGTTCAATATGACCACAATGTATTCTGATCAGGGAGGAAAAACGCCTGAAACAGCAGAAACATTGGAATTACTTTTCTTTCTTAAATTTTCATACTTTGCAAACTTATCCTGTGGGTTGGATTGGACCTTAGCGCCCCTGGTATATAGTTTATTAATCTGATATATATGCTGTTATTGTGAATGATATAATAGAAATCATGTATCAACAATGCTATAAATAGTACATGTTCATTATCATTACAATAGTATAATACACTGCAGTAGAAAGATAGAACCTTGTGATTTGAAAAAAAAAGAGACAATCATAAACACCATCTATCATGTGTTTGAGGTGGTTTCCAGTGTGCTCTGGGCTAGTAACATCTCTCCTGACCTTTCCTTCACCCTGTTGTTGTGAT
The DNA here is from genome assembly GCF_963691925.1 of Scomber scombrus. NCBI lineage: Eukaryota > Metazoa > Chordata > Actinopteri > Scombriformes > Scombridae > Scomber > Scomber scombrus. The sequence continues at coordinate 1,659,123 of NC_084972.1, forward strand.
GCGTCCTCTCTGGTAGTGACCTGACAGCACAAATCTGCTGAGCACTGTGGACAGCATGCTCCTCTGTGGAGTGTGAGAGGCTAAAGAGAGCCAGAGTGTGATGGTAGATAAACACACCGATATACTTGTTGACTTTCTTATGTGGAGCCAATATCAATGTTATCTGTGATTTTGTTTTTCTCTGTGTGATCACTCCAAGATGGATTATCCTAGAAGACTGAAACTGCTAGCCTCTGTCAAAAGTGAAAAAGTAGACTGTACAACTATTCCAAAGCAGTTAAAGTTTTCTTCTTTTTTTCCCCCTTTGAGCAACACACAATAACAGACTGGATCAAGTGAAAGGTAAAGGTCCATTCCATAATGTTGTCAGACACTTGTAATAACTATCAGAGCCTGTCAGTGGTAAAAACAAGAACTTTTAATGGACGTACATTGACGGGGGGGGTTTGGGCCTGTCGGATAACATTGCAGTCTTTTTTGCGTCTGCCAGCAAAAGCACTCTCGCTCAATACTGCACCAATTTCAAAAAATAGTTGTCCCCATTAGACACAAAAAGATGGGAAAATAGGTCCAGGTGGAAAAATACTGAAGTTTCCCCATAAAAAGTATTAGTTTTATTTTCAAAATCTATTGAAGACGTGATATATATGAGTAAAGGTTGAAGTCTTCAAAAAAATGAAAAGCATTATGTAAAATAGTATCTCAAATATGGGTCGATATGCATATGTGGTAGCCATAGTAACAATTCTAATCACAGTGTGACCATTGGAAGGACAGTAAAGCTGAAGAACAAAGAGTATCCCTGAGTGCTTCTAAATTCCCTCAGCAGCCTCGTTGCTGTACCCATTTTCCTTTCCAATTTTCACTGACTGATTAAGGTCACAGAGAGTGAGTAAATGTCCTGTCCACCTCCTAGGCCCCGCATCATGAGCGGGTGGCAACACTTCACTGAGGTGTGAGACATCCGTTTGTCTGAGTGCAGCTAGCTCAATCAGGCGAGGCGGACACACTGTGTGCTGTCCTCCCCTGTGAGTCGACCAGCCAGCTGACCTTCAGGTAGAAGATCAGCAGCACTGACACCCAGCACTCACAGCAAGCTGAGAGTGAAAGACAAAGACAGAAAGAGAAAGACCTCATCATCGCAGTTAAGATGAACAATTCTCTGACACGTTTGATGCAGAGCGTCCCCAGGCCTTTAGTGACTGAAACCAGCTCCCGAGGCCACCGAGGCTGCTTGTGGAGAGAGAAAAGAGATGATGATGATGATGATGGCCACCTGCAAAGTAAGAAACACAGTAGAGCATCATTTAAATGGATTTGAGGTGCCGCAGCATGTAGGGAGCCATGTAAAAATGCTAACACAAACAACAGCTGCGAAACAAAATGGCGTGCAGCTTCTGCTCCCCCCCCAGCTACATAATGCATGGATAACAAGACAAATGTCCCTGTGTTTTTTCCATGAATTATGCATGGCTTCTGCACTGTTTCTAAACGACAGATGAGCGGTTTATCTGTGGAGAGATCACCTGGTGGAGATGCTGCTGAATACTGTGATGGAGCTGGGAAAGCGGTGGAGAACCCCCCCCCTTACTGCAGAGCAAACTTAAATCAGAAATTTCACTGGAGTTTTCTTGACAGCTGGACTGACTTCTTGTCCTTGAATGTGGATTAAATAACATGTTATGGGAGTGAGAAGAAAGAGTTCACAGCCCTTTTAATAGCTTCTAAACTATAAGCTAAAATTCATTATATCCCCTCTGAGGAGCCTGCATACCACAGTGTGTCTGTAATGCAGACTATTCAGTGCTGGCACACAGTACATCACATACATCAACTTCAGAACCCTCAAGTATTCAACCACCAGTTTACTACTACCATCTCTATAGAATAATATTTGTCGCTTTTTCAAAGGGAAAATAAAAAGGATTTTCAAAAGATTGAAAGGTATGATGATGTTATGAACCATGAGATTCAATTCAATTCAGTTTTATTTATAAAGCACCAAATCACAGCAAAATCCATCTCAAGGCACTTTTCACATAGAGTAGGTCCAGACTGTACTCTGTAATTAAGAGACTGATCCTCTCTGAAAGAAAAAGAAGGTAAAACAAAAAGAAGCTCAGTACAGTCCATGGTTAGAAAGCAAGCAACAGAACAGTATCCACGAGCGGAGAAGCACCTTCATAAGGGAGCGTGCCCAAATACTGTCACACAAACAAATGTGTTGAGCTGTTGCTGCTCGTGCTCTTGCTCTTGCTCTTGCTCTTTGAAATATATATTTTTGAATGATCTAATTATATGAATAACAAACAATGAACAATACAAATATAAAGATATAATAGGTCCAACCCTAACTGAATTAAAAACTTCAGAAACGTTGCTGTAGTGACACCAACATGTAGGCTGAGCAGTTATTTTGGCGAGTACAAAGTAGACAATGTCCAAAGCTCTGCACATGTACACACAGGTAGACCCACACTGTAATGTGAGTTATATTTAAAGAGGTCAATGCAAGAAAACCTCAGAGTCCTTTTTATTTACCTGTATATATTCATATTCTATGATATTCTAATATAGTATGTAAAATGGGTCTCTTAATGTGTTATCAGTTTACATGATAATTTATGACAGAGTCTTGGCCAAAGTCTTGATGAAATGACAAACCAGGTCTCTCTCTCTAACTGAGCTTTCTCTATAAATGGAACACAAGTGTTGAATGGAAATGAGGCGTCCGCATTGCTTAACAGAACACAAGAATCTCTTCAGAGGCATTTGTGAATGTGAAAATAAGGCCCTCTTTTAATTCTCACTTCACTTCAGAAAGATGTGATAGAATAACAAAGGACCCTGCAAGGGCAATTTGCACAGGCTGAAGAGAATGATTTTGCTTGGCAAATTAGCCCCTCATTTGAAGACTTGCCTTTGAGGCTGATGGAAAATGACAGAAATGGTCTTGTGTGAACACGTCTTCCTCCAAGCAAATCTAAAAGATAAACACATATCTACCTTTAGCCCGTCTTTAGAATACATCCTTTCGTCTGTGTGTTTCAGAGCTTAGAGATGTTTCACATTGTCTGTGTATCCTAAAAAAAATATGCTTTGATTGTGTTTTTGTGCTAACATTGAGATCTGCCTTCACAGCAGGAACAGACACCGATTGTCATCTGTGTCTTTGAGAAAAATTATGACATTGTGTTTTGAAAAGAATGTAAGTGATGTATGACCACTAATTCTTTCTTGCTCTCTCTGTTTTTTTCTGTTCTTGTGTCTTTCTTCCAGTGGCCATTATGTTGAAGGATGATTATTTTGTTCGAGGAGCAGGCCTACCAGGGAGGTTTAAGGCAGAGAAAGTTGAGTTTCATTGGGGTCCGAGCAACGGATCTGAGGGCTCTGAACACAGCATCAATGGCCGGCGTTACCCTGTGGAGGTAAGCACAATCTGCCAAGTGTTACTATATTATATCTGAGGGAAATATATTTGATGGAGAGTTTTTCATTTTCTTTGTTTTTCATCTTTCTGACACAATTCACTCTGAGCCTAGATCCTGCAGCATTATGACTTTACACAGTAATACAGTACAATAACCAACATTTTATTTTGTTACTGTCTTTGGTGTTTTCCCAGTAAGGTCTTACAGAGCACTGATGTTTTAGAGCAGAAAACATGGAAGCTTCATCAGCTGGTCATTAAAAAACGTAGATGTAGATTCTTTGACATCATCAATTGGTTTTTATTGGGAGTTATGGTGGCCTGATGTTTTCAGTGACCTTGTTGGTTACTGGAGCCAGCTTGAAAGTATGAAGAACTGGATACATTGTTGGAGGTGAGATTCCGGTCATTCCTATGAAAGTTGCTTAGTGGCACATGAAGCCAAACAAAAAAAGGCACTTCTAACTGTAAATAAATGACCCGGATGCATGCGTACCAGAGACTTTCCAGTTTAATTTCCAGTTCAGCCCTCTACTAACTTGAATAAGGATAAAATCATTTTAATCATGGAGCTCTTTGCTGGACTTTCTAAAAGATGGAGGGGCCACGAGGCAACAGTGGTGGGAGGAGCAACAATGACTTGGCGGTGACACCCTTCAACAAACACACTCCCAGATATACCTATCATTAAGGTTTAATACCTCCAGAATGATATTCTTCTAAATGAATGAGAAGGCAGCCACATCACAATAGACTCAGTTCTTGGACAAACAAGAAATGAAATATGTTAAGAGAGATGTTTGGGGGTTTTCCTTTTCACTTAATACAGTCAGTTTTCTTGGACTCACCACCTAGAGGCCATTCGAGGAACTGCATCTTTAAACATTTCCACAGTGGCTTCAACGTTCAGTAGTGGTGTTTATTACTTTGACGTATGTAGTGATAAATAATAAGATGATGTGATATCAGTCGGTAATGGGTTTTAATTATGGGGAAATGATTCTATTTTGTATGTGTGAATGGTGTCATTTGTTTAGCTGAAGAGATATAGCTAAATATATCAAAATCGTAGCACACTTGACACTATGCACATTACCAACATACAAGAGCTGTCTGCATGTGATTTTGAACTATAGGTTTAATGAGTTATCTTAGACATATAAAATCATGTAGAATTTGAGAAGCTTTACTTAAATGATACCGAATCATGGATCAGGATCATTTGATTTACTGATTTAAAATAGTCTGTAGAATAGTCCCATGCTACCATTAAGCATAGTCTAATCTATCTGATACACTTCTAAATGATAAGTGCACTTACAATTGTACATAATGCTTGTCTCAATTAAAAGAGCTAATCCCTTTTTATCATGTATAATGTAATGGTAATGCTACTCCACATATTTGTCCTGTAAAATGATTGCTTTAAAGAAGTGGGTATATACTTTAGTTTTTAATGCATACTTAATAAAGAATGCCATTACAGAGCACTACAGATAAAGCACTTTTATGTTAAAGTTTCTTTGGGTACGTTCAAAAAAGACATCAGGTAGTAATAAACTAAAATAGACTTGAATCTAAACACCAGGTCAAACCTCTCAGTATGGATTTTTGGCACTAAGAGACACTTTTACCATCCAGCTTCAACATCTACCAACCTACTTCCACATGCCAAGTGTGTAAATATGTGTGTAAGGGTATGTCTGAAAGAGTGTGTATTTACATGTTGTGTATGTGCATCTGTCAGTCTATTGAATGCTGAAATGTCAGCCATCTCTCTGTCTGGACCTCTCCTAGAGCACTGCCTCTTTGCTGCAGCCAGCCAAACAGATGAATATGTATTGTTTGACATTTAGTAGATCAGCACACTGACAGTTCAGCTTGATATTGTAATATTCTCCCTCCACTCCAAACTCTTTTTTTCCTCCCAAACCTTTCCACAAAGTTGCATAAAGGTGCCTTTATGTCAGCCGTTGAGATAGCCCTGCCAGGAAATGATGTATATGTCCTCACTACCCGCTTTAGAAATATTGCTTACCTGTCTGCAGGAGAGGAATTCAAAGATTCTGCTGAAAACACAAAAAGTTCTATATGAATGCATGACAAAGCTTTCTAGGGCTGCTGTTTTGAAATTGCTAGTTTTATAATATGCTGTCACAATTGATTTGGCAGGGAAACATTAGCGAGGAAAACATTCCATGTAGCACTTTTATGAAGTTCCAGTGAAAATCAAGCCTGTTTTCTCATAGTGACTGAGCCTCTTAGTCAACTATACAATTTCTCTAGAGACACACACACACACACACACACACACACACACACACACACACACACACACACACACACACACACACACACAAATACACACACACACACACACACACACACACACACACACACACACACACACACACACACACACATACACCTCTGCCTGATGCCAGATTCAATATTAGCAGTATGGATCAGCTGAGATGAGTCCTTTAAGGCCACAGCTGATACTGATATTTCTGCAGTGAAGCTCCTGGGAGATAAGATTTTGGGCTGATTTGATCGTTTCAAAATAACCATTGTGGTCACTATGTTGTGGAGCCTGGAGTTTGCAACAGATTCATTATAAACCTTTACATGGTTTGATTATTATTGCAGCCATTTATTTATTTTCTTAGCATTTTCTTTACTAAAAATTGTGAAATATAATTATCTTTTATTTTTATTGTCCTTTGAGATTCATAATGTATCATTCAAATTATAATGGAATCACCTTATAGCTTGTTACATACCATTTTTCAAATGGTATCAATTCATTTTTATTATTATTTTATTCTATTTCTTTTTTTTTTTTTTTCCTTTTTTTTTTTACAAGTGAACACTGTAATAGTCTATAATTAACACATTATCAAATTCCAGGTGTCCTTAGAACCAGACAGTACAGATCTTTAAATGTATTACAGTGGAACCTGCTTCTAGTGGACACAGTTATAGTGATCAGTCACTTATATGGATCAAAGAACAGAATCCCTCCCATACAAATGTTGGAAATAATTGCTTTAAAGTGAAGTAGTCCGCTCACACAGTTCATTTTTGGGTCTTTTCATATATGACAGCATATGGGGGAAAAATAAAACTATGGTAATCTTTTTTTCTTTCTTTCTTGCTTTACTACCATGATGCTTAGCAGCTGAGGCACCATTATTAACCTGCTGCTGGCTACTTACCTGAGGCTGCTGCTGCCTGCACATTGAAATCATGATGGGGGGAAAAGACAGGCATTTTCTCTCAGTGACAAACTGCCAAAAACAAGCCAACAAGAGTTAGCAGCAGGTCATTGAAAATGTCCTGGAAATGCCATGAAAATATGCTCTGTCGCATTTCTCACTGCATTGTGAGTGCTCTGGGGTCCGTGCATCTGTATATTCACTGGGAGGGAACATCACATGGTACAGCACACACATGTCTACATGAAGGATCAAATGTAAAGAAAATAATTCAATGTGTAGGTTGTTTTAAACGTATATATCTGTGGTCAGAGAGGAAGCTGACAGTGAGTGAGTGAGTGGAGGAACAGACAGCGTGGTCTCTGATGCTGCTTCATACAGACACCAGCAGTGAGATAGGACTGTGGTTTGGTTGCTTTCTAGCCTGTGGTTCAACTTTACTGCCTGCCTGCTACATAACACAATGTCATCTATGCAGAGAGAGAATGGAAAGTAATATATGGACACACATGTATGCATACACACACACACACACGCACACACACACACACACACACACACACACACACACACACACACACACACACACACACAGACACAGGAGGGGAGGAGTACCTGTAATTGTTCTCTATTTTAATCATTTCCTTTATGCTGTAGGCCTATATAGGCCAATCCTCATCCAGCCTAGCCCTTTATTTTTAGGCTTCAAGTTAAATTCTTTACCTACTTCTGCACATAGTTCATGTTTTCAGTGTGAGCTAGTTTAATTTATTAGAGATTATGAGAATGAGGACATCAGGAGGTCACTTTGAATGTCTAGCTTCACAGAACCTAAAGGTTGTTTATATTGCTGCTCTGTTCCATCAAACACTTCCAAGGTTGCCACAAATATGTAATGTGTATTTTACATGCATGCATTGGTCCAACAGGGTTGATGAGGTCAGCCATTGTTCATCATTGCTGGGAGATAGTACTTCAGTTTACAATAGCAAAAAATGATTCAAAACTGAAGCGTAGTTGTTGAATCAGCTGTGGTAGGCTACAATTTCTCTCTCATTGTTCAGTTGATCTGAATTCAGTGTGAGTGTGATGTGGTTTTCCTCAGCTGATTTGAATGCAGAAGCTGAAATTCATACAGTTCATTAATTCATTCATTCATTCATTCATTTATTCAAACCTTCATTTTTCCAGGGTAGACCATTGAGAGCAAACTCTGTTTTTCAAGGACCCTGTTATAACAATACACATATAAAATACTAGTAACAATAATTGGCAAATATAAAAAGCAAATATGAACAGATAAGAAATAAGTAATAATACTTATACAATAATATAAAATATAAGAAAGCAATGTATAAAAGCACATAATATGAAAGACATTTAGGCAATAAAAGCTATATATATATATATATATATATATATATATATATATATATATATATATATATATATATATATATATATATATATATATATATATATATACTGTATATATATATTTATAGTTAAAGCTAAATTAAAACACACACATTTACACTGCCCTGTGTGAGCTAAAAGAGATTTAAAATTATTAAAAGGGATAAGCTCGTCTAATTTTACTATCTTCTATAAATTGTTCCAATTGTGTGGAGCGTCATATTTAAAAGCCAATTTCCCAATCTCAGTGCTAACACGTTGATTTTCAAGGACCAAACAGTCTTAGGACCTAGTGCAGTGTGAAATTGAACTAAAATTAATAAGACATGTCAGGTACCCAGGAAGTTTGCCAAAGAGAGCTTTATCTATAAATAGGATGCAGTGCCGTTCCCTTCTTACTGCCAACCACCGCCACCAACTTTCTCATAAAGAATACAGCGATGAGTTCTAAAGCCATCCCCAGTGATGAACGTCAGAGCAGAATGATAGACTGCAATAGAAGGAAGAGCTTTAAACACTTCAACTTTCATAAAAGGCTTCAATGAAAAGCTCTGAGTGCCTAATTTGTTTGCCCAGCAAGGTGCACTATGATCAGAGGCAGAGGGAATAAACCCAGCATTTTCAAATAAAACCTGATGAAATAAAATGTTCATTAACATCAACACATGATTCTTTTCCAACCGAGGTAGTGGTGGAACTTTGAACAGTGGGTGAAGATGCAGTATGTGATAATGATTTAACTGTTTTTCAAAACTTTGCTGGATCTCCTTTATTTTCACATGGTGCAGAGGTATAAAATGATGGTTTGGCAATTTGAATAACAGTAAGACTTCTATTATGTTGCCAATCAGAGGATGATCAGCATCTCTTTCATGTAACATTTCAGCAGTTCCGAACATAATTAGTCCTGTTTTTGACTCTGAATTTCTCCAAAAAATGAATGAAAGGAATCTCCCACCTGAGTAGTGGCAGGTGTGTAGGAGAAAAGTGCAATTAAGAAATGAATGAATGAAAAAAGCTCCTGCAGACTGTCTCTCTCACTGCTGTTTATTTCATTAAGTTGCTGCAACATTTCAGTCTATCAATCTATATTGATATTTCTCTAATCTTTCTAATTCTCATATACTATTTTCTGACAGGTGACGCACAATATGTGTACTAACCCAAGGTGCTCATCAATCAATGGAATACAATTGTTCTAAATATTTAAATTTAATCTGGGGAATCCTGTCAATCAGGAACCATTTACTTTTTTTTCTTCTTTTTTTTAATGAAGTAATTATTTGTATAAGTCCAATTAAATACACTGTAGGTGGATAAAATATTTATGTGTATTATTCTTTTGTGGTTACACCATTTGACATTTTCAGGAGCATTCAGTCTTACTTTTGGTTAAAAAAAAATGGTGCAAATGTCATTTCAAATGATATAAAACCAACAAAAATACAACATGTAAGACATTTTTGAATTGCTCATCTTGCCAACACTTATTTGTCACTGACCCTTATATGGAAGTGATGGGATGCTGTGTGTAATAGGCCTGATGAAGGTCGGATAGACCGAAAAGTTGCAGCAACTTAATAAAACAAACAGCTGTGAACAAGACAGTGTGCGGAAGCTATTTCTCATTTTTAGACTCTGAATTTCTTAAAAGGTGCATACTTGTAGGAATCACCATGGCAACCCCATAATCAAACAAAGATGCTTGTTCAGGAAAGTGTGTAACATTGCCTTTGACAGTGATACGTGGTTTGAATCGTTGTCATTTTGTGTCACGGATGTATGCAGCTGGGCAGTGATCCCTGAAGCCAAAAGGAAAAACTCCACTAGATTTATAATGCCGCGCTCTATTGGTCAAAATAATATCAGGCAGTTTGGCTTTTCCTGTGTTTCCTGGATCAGACTGAGCAGGGGAGGAAATAAACTGTGTGAGATTGAATTCATTGTAGAGATTTTTTAAGATTATCAGAAGATAAATGATAAAAACCCAATAACTAGTACTTTTGCAATGTTATTTTTTCCCAGACAAACACTTCCAGCCAAGAGTTCAGAACATGTGGGCTTAGACACAGAGGTAACAACAGAGACAGATAAACAACTTTTCACAAAAATGCCAACGCCTCCTTTCTTTGCAGGCTGATCACACTGAAATAGACTTTTTAACTTTGTTTGACAACCATGTTTCAGAAAACACACAAATGTCAGGGTCAGTTTGTTACATCCAGACTTTAATACAGTCCATTTTGGATACACTTCCTAGGCCCTTGTAATACAATAAGATTTGAATGCTAAAATCAGCATTCAGAGTTGTATCCACATTTGAGACACTTAAAGAATTTCAATTGGTGCTGTTTATAAGTTGAGAACCTAGTGACAGGTTTCTTTTTCAATTTAGTTTCATGGTCTTATGATGTGCATCCTTTTGTGGCAAACAAACAGTCTGAATTATGATCCAATTAGAATCTTGTCTTAATGAAAACATGACACACAGCATTCTATATATCCAGACTGAAACAGTTTAGCTAAAGCCCTTACAACAAGTTAACAAAGTCATTTCATATTTATTATTTATTTCCATGTTTCTCATTCTCGCCCTTTAGATATACAGTATGATATGAGTTGTATGTTAACATGAAATGTGAGACTGGATATTGCTGTGTAGGAGACATGATTTCAGGTTTCAGATTTCCCACCAGTGAGCATATAAAAGTGTGAATGCATTCGTGTTGCATATTTAGCCACACTAGTGATGTGTGTCCAGGTACTCCAGTTTGTTCTCTGCTTTGGCCCAGACTGAAGAATCATGATGAATATTGGATGGATTGAAATGAAATTTTGTGCAGACATTCAAACCCACAGAGTAGCAGTCCTTATGACTGTGTTGAAAGTATTAGCTTACATCTAGCAAATACAAAGTTTTCAATTATTCTTCAAAATGTTTTAATACCTACTTGATGGATTTGCACACGATTTTAGTTTCAATCACAGATTAAACTTGACTTTTTGTCTTTGTCTGACTTTTGAAATGTATCTTTTCAGTGAGACGTCTTGTGTGCAAAGTTCACATTTTGTTTTGAGGGCAGCACAACAGGGAACACATGCTGTGTCCCGAAAATAGAAAGAGTTCATCCTCTAGGGAGCTGGATTAAATATGAGCAAATTGTGACTTACTGGTGGCTTTAAGTGACAGGTCATGAGGTCACGAAATAATAGGATGCGTGATCCTCTGGGGATCAGGAATCTCCACATCAGATTTCACAAAAATCTAGTCATTAGTCATTTTCTTTCCCGTACTGTTTTATTTTATATTTACATTCTCTCTTTGTAGTTTCTTCCATGTTTTCTTAGTTCCCCTTTTTTCAAATGTTCCAGTCTCCTTTTCTTTTCATTCCGTTGTTTTCTTTCTTTTTTCTTTCCTTGCAGTAGCTCTCAGCAGCTCTCTGCGTTTCAGTGGGTGGTGGTGAGGAGTGTTCTTGTGCTTTCTCTGAGCTCTCCACATGAATGATGTATGATTTACAAGCCTTGCCATTTAGTAATTGTAGCCTAATAGGGCCCTTGAATGGCATGATGAAGTAGGGACCCACTGATCCCTTACCTGCTGTTTTAAACAGTAATGCTCTGGTTAATATGCCAGGCACAGCCCTGCCAGGCAGCACAGCACACGTCTTCAGCTGGAGTGTGTCACCCAGCAACACAGTTTCACATCACAATGCCTCATGGTCATGTGGTCTACAGCGCAATACATATTTGTTTCACAATAACAAATATAAATATGTTTTTATTTTGCTTATTTTTTTCTATAGGCCTGCATCCACGTCATGTGACTGTTGACCAATGTTTATTACATCATAATCTTCTCTGATGTATATGACGTTTCATTTTTTATTACAATGATTTTCATTCAGTCTTTGTATTGTTGCTATGATAGTTGCTATGGACACATGTTGTTTAAATCACTGTCTTTGTATTGTGTAGTTATTCATTTCATGACTGAAACAAACATCACATGCATTCATTGAACAGAGATGAGATAAATATGGGTGGGGGGAATGATGAACCCCCTCCCTTACTACCACTGCTGAGCTGCCCTTGAGCAGCTCACCTGCCCTTAACCCCAGCTGCTCATTGGCCAGCAGATTAGACTGTGCTGCAGTTGTATTGGATAGCCTCCAGGTAGGAATTTGTACATATATACTGAGAATAAAAGGAATGTCATCCTCCTTTTCTCTTTTTTTCACAGACACAATCTTAACAGGCCAATAGAAAAAAATAGACCGAAAAAAAAAAATGTAGCCATCTCAAAGCTTTTGAGATGTTATTGTGAAACTAATAAAACAGCACTCATCCATTCCACTGTTCTGTGCTTTGCATTGAAATTGAAAAACATGAATGAATTTACCCACAGGTATTCTCAACCACAAGTTTATGTGGTCGATTCTGAACCGTCAAGCCAAGCCCAAGGTCAGCTGGCAGTGAAAATACAAATTTTTACACAGAAAACACACACACACACACACACACATAGGAGCAAAAAAACAGTGGAAGGAGTATCTGCATTCATTGTTGCAGCTGATCCTAGAAGCATAATGTTTAGAAGCTGAATGGTAAATAGACTTTACTTATATAGCACATTTCTAGTCTTTTTGCCCACTCAAGCTCTTTTACACTACATGTCACATTCACTCATTCACACACATTCATACACTGATGACAGGAGCTACCACACAGGGTACCAACCTGCTCATCAGGAAGAGACGAACATTCACACACATGGCATAGCCATTGGGAGCAAGGGGTTAAGTCTAAATCTTGCCCAAGGACACATCAACATGTGGACTGGAGGAGCCGGGAATCGAACCACCAATGTCCTGATTGGTGGAAGACCCGCTCTACCTCCTGAGCCACAGCTGAATCTGACCATGCTCTACAGACGGCTAGCAAAACAAAACCCCAAAAATATGTAGTAAATACCAGCAACACATTTTTCTTCACAGTTTGTTTGTTTTTTCCATTTGAATTTGGCAGCAGTGTTTCAAATTTGCAATTTGACTCTCATTCAGTGCAGCCATTGAATGACTTCCTGTTGATATCAGACTATAAAGTAGCTTATTTCTTTCTCTGTACTATCATCCAATAACTGCCCAAAATACTGCACAGTCAACACAGTGCACAGTGTATTAGGACACGTTCTGATGATACATCTAGTCCATGATATGTGTTAGTCTGCATAGTCAAAATGAGATTTTCACAGGTTCATTTGAGCACAGTAGAAATTATTTGCTGAAAGTTGACATCACGTTGTTTTCTGACACTTTGCACACTCCACTATTCAATTTCTTTACAATGGGTTTATAATATCTCATGATTGCTTTGCTTGCCCTGTAAAACTCCACACAACTCCTAATTAAACCACAATATGATTTCAAAAAACAGTTCTCATTTAAAGCCAAAGTTGTGAGCTTTTCAACCAACAACAGTAATTTCTCACTAGAACCTTCCAACATCTGGCAACAGAAACAACAACACTGCACTGATAGCCCATGATTAGATTCATGGCAATTTCAGTTTGAATGGCAGAGACATGTTTTCTTTGCTTTTAAGGTCAGTAATTAATTTAACCTGAATGCAGATGGGTTTTGTTCAGTTTTTCAGTGGTTAATGTAATAGATTGGATTAGATTTATTTGACATAACAAAACAAATAACTTTATTGTAACTTTATTCATATAGTGAGGAGAACACATTAAAGTAAAAGGATTACACTGTGTTCCTCTTTCAAGGTAGATATCAAGATAGCAACTTCACTGTCCGAACGTGGCAGCTTTTTAAATATGTGCTTAAAGTATACTTACATTCTGATTATGGTAACAGCTACATGGAAGTCATAAACTCACACCCATCAATGACTGTCATCAAAATCCCACACTAGAGTTTCAGTTCACTGGAAGGGTTTTGCAAAGGACAGCACTGTAGTTTTCATTCATGTTACCATAAATATGAGATCAGGCATGACATCTGGAAGCATTCACCTGTATAACACCAGACACTGAACATGCTGATATTTATTAAAATATAGGCCCTAGTGTATCAGTAAATCAGTATATCTGTGCAAGGCTGCCTCCCACAATGGTGCCTCCCATGTCCACCCCCACCCCTCATAAAAGCAGGTGAGAATGCTATCAGGGCTAGCTGGCCGAGGTGCTGAGCTATCCATTCTGCCTGACTGCCTCTTGCCAAGGCTCGTTTTTATCTCCACCCCGTCCCAAGCCTCCCAGACGTGATAAACGAGAGGAGCGAAGGATGAAAAGATGGAGGGGGGAAGTGATGAGTGTGTGTGTGGCGCTCCAGAAGTTGCTATGCCAGCTTTTACCCACCTGCCTAGATAAGAGAGGCACTGTAAATTAACACGCGATAGGGGGGCTGAGAGCATGGGCAGGGTGTGTGTGTGTGTGTGTGTGTGTGTGTGTGTGTGTGTGTGTGTGTGGACTGGGGGGCTTTGTACACTTATTCACACACATATATACGCACACTTTGCTTTGCCGTAGGTATCACAGATAAAGATGTGTCATTGATGAATGGGTTTTTATTTCCCATCAACCTTTGCTGCGTGGGAAATGGAAAGCGCATCCCGGCCCCTAAATCATCAGATGAATAATGATAACACCGGGTAGCAGTTTTCATTTCTTCGCGCTATTTGTCTGCAAAGCGCCATATGCAAACTGTTTGTTTCTATCAGCACCTGTAGTGTTCGTGTGTGTGTGTGTGTGTGTGTGTGTGTGTGTGTGTGTGTGTGTGTGTGCGTGCGTGTGTGAATGCTGAGCTTCCACAAACTGTGTTGCAGATGTTTAAACTTGTGTTTAATCACACTGGAGGGCAGTGAGCTCCTAATTCACCCAACACCAACATGAAGGGTGAACTAAAGGGAGGAGAAAATTCAAAGGTACATCCCCATCTTTCACTTTTAATATGAGCAATACACCATCCTGACACATATTTATAACACAAATTCATACTGTGTCTTTGTTACCATTAGTGATTTCCTGACTGTGAGTTCTGAGATAAACTGCATCAGGTTCAGTGTGCTTGGCACGAATACCATCATTCATTTGGACTTGTAAACTCACACCATAAACTTTTATTTGGCATATATTTATTGAACAATCAAAGACACCTCAGTGAGCTGCCATCCTCTGAGCGTTTTACTACTGTCACGACTGTGCAACACATGACCATTCATAACAACTCCTGAAATCACGTCAACTAAAGCATGGATAGTGATGTGGGATAGGCCATGAGGATACGAATGCAGGTGAACACACATAGTGAAGACAGTGAAAATAAAATACACTTACACCAGCCAGCATGTCCATATTTGGGCTGCAAATATTGGTCCCACGTGGGTTTGTCTGCACTTTCCATGGTGGCCCCGCCTGTGTTTTCCCATATGGGCTTCAAGTGGGTTCTGACTGGTTTTCAAGTGGGGCCCATCTGGGTGAGACCCATGTAGGCCCCATATGTATCCCCATATAAGGTCTAAGTGGGATCAGAATGGCCCTTAAATGGGGCCCATTTAGCCAGCCCACATGGGCTTCACATGTGGGGCCTATGTTTCTGAAACAATATGGGGCCCATACATATTGTCCTGTTTATGCCCATGCCCACTTACATCCCTTATGGGGCACCCTTATGTGTCCAGTTCAACCCATATTGATTTAACCGTTGTGGGGCCACATGGACATGCTGGCTGGGATATATTATTGATTTACTTGTACGGCAGCAAAAAGTTGGAATCCATGAAACATAGTCATGGTGTGACCCTGCCTGGATCAAACTGATAGGAGGCAGAACAAGCCTTAGGTGCCTTTTAACCACACATTGATATATTATTGATGTTATACTGATTCATGGAAAACTACCTGGCCCCAGGTGTGCTACTTGGTCAATTACTTTGTTGTAATTTTATAAAATCTTCACCACTCAATATTTGTATATGAATCATTTATAAAGTCAGTAATTAGTAATGTAGAGGGTGTCGCTTGTAGTGATTAACCTACAGAGAATCATTACCTGGCTCTGCTCCACAGAACTGTTTTACATCTTTCAGCTCTTTGTTTTGGTTTGAAGGCCTGCAGCACTTTAGTTTGGTCTCACTGTTCTCATCAGCTGCCTTTTTAGAACAAAGGGTCTAAGAACCCACTGCACACTTCCTGTCAGCACCAAACAGCAGACATACACAGTTAGACAATAGCTGGAGAACTAAGTGATTCATTTATAATTTAGTCATATACATTGTCTTATATTGCATTATAGTTGACTAAATCTACAGTAGATTTAGTGGATTCAAATATAATGAAGTGTAATGGGTAATGTATTTTTTTAAAGTTTGTCTTGAATTTCTGAAGTCATTATTACTACTAGATGAAATGAATCCTATATTTAGCTGTTATTAAATGATAGTAAGGTTTGAATGTGCAATACACACAATTGCTTCAAGTTTGTTGTGTTTTAGTATAAATAGTAGTAGATAATCGCACCACTTGGTTCACAAAGTGTCTTGTTTTATACGACATCAAATGTGAAATATGTCCATATGTTTGCTCTATTTAGTTATTGTCTCGTTTTCGGCAGAAAAAAAAAAGTCGATGAAACTATGACGAAAATTATTCGTCAACAAAATTAACACTGATCCTCCACACCTTATCTCCTCACCTTGTTAAATAAAACGAATAGAAGAAATTAACACATAACATTGGTAGTGGATGTAAACTGTGGGTAGAGGAATTGTCCAATATGAGGGCAAGTCCTTCTGGGCTTTTCTCACTATCTGATGGATCTCTGCTTGATTGTTGGACTTGGAAACTCAACGTGGGACATAAACTGTGTTCAGTATTATGAGTATTGTGAGCAGTTTTAACAGCAGCACATACAGCTGGAGACTTTACTCTCTTGTTTAACAGCTTTTGGATACAAAGCAACTGCAGGCTGTGGTGCAAACACTGTCCATGTCTACGACCTATCACTGGCTGTACCTAGCCCCAGTCTGGGCCAGCTTTTACATCTGCAACATTTGCATTGATGACTGTGTTCAAGTTACATTTTGGCAGCCTCAGAAAGAAAGCAAGAAATGTTTCCCACCATATGCCACAACCTTTCAAAAACATGTCTCCTGACAAAATACTCCCTTTATACTTTTCCTTCACCTTCAAGTGTCTCCTGGGACACCTCTATCACCCCAGGATGTCTATCTGAAGCAGGAGGAGGTATTTGGGGGCCCAACGGTGCTGCCTCGACCCCACTCAGAGTGCCCTGGGGGACTGACAAATCTGAAGCAACATGAGCAAGGCTTCATGTGAAAACAGATGACACAATATACTGCAGTGTACTGTGAAGTTAACCTGGTTCTAAAGAAGAATCTGCATTCAAGATTCTCCTAAAGATGGTAATGATCAGAGTGTACTCCTCTGGTTGCCATTTTTGTTTGGGTAAAGGAATGGAGATGCACCTCGTGAAACAGCTTTGGCTCTGGTTTGAACAATCTACCAATGCTGTTGTTTTTCTGCTGATGACATGCCTTTAACAGCGTGCTTTGTCGAAAAACCCTACTGAGTTTTTCAAAAATATGCTTTTCTTCTTTAGAGCAAATCTGTGTCTTATTTCTGTGACTGGAACATCATCATTAATGCAGAATCCTCAAACGTAAAAACGACATTACAGGAAAAGCACAGACTGGAGATGAACACAGCTCGATCGGAAATGTATGTGCACGTCTTTATAAATGTTTATTTTTATGAAAGGAGGCATAATGTCTGTATGTGTGCAGAGTGCATTTGTATATGAAAGGGAAGGTGAAATGATGCAGGATCACATGAGGGACAGGAGAGGATGAATATTGAATGAGTGGATGCAGTGGGACTGTACTGTTACACTGACGGACAGGCAGAGCTGATGAAAAGCAGCATTTGTTGTGTTCTCTAATGTAGAGCAACACAGGTAAGTAAATCAGTGTAACTGGATGTTGCAGGCTAACACATGGACGTGCTCTGTACATAACCACATTATGGTAATAGGGGGTTGTTTTTCTGTGCTGTTGATCTCTTTAGTAATGCTATCCTTGGAGTTTTTCTTGTCTCATTGTTATATCCTGTCTTTATGCTGTTTGTGCTCTCCTCATTTATTGCCTTTTTTTCCCTATTCTCCCTCTCCCTTTCTTTTTTTTTGTGCACCCTCTTTCTTTCTCGCAGCCAGCTACATTCCATTAAACCTTCAAAGATAACTGATGACTGCCAGGCTGCACTCCCTTGTTTTTTTTATATTTATTTCTCTTTTATTTATGATTGGCCTTCCCTCCGGATACAGAACACATGCCATTCCTAACATAATGTTATATTTCCTGATGCCTGTCCTCAATGACACCAAAAAAACACAGTCATTCTTTAAAAGCCCAGTGCTACCTGGAGGGCAAATAGATGCTGTCCCAGTTGCCGAGGCTGCGCTATACCATTTTTAATAATCTGTCTTCCTGATAGGGTCGGCCCCTTCACTTTTTTTCTGTTTCTTTTTTTGGTAAAAGCAATATTTACCCCCCCTTCCCCACCTCTCTTGCATTTATGAAAAAGTAACCCTCATGAAATTGAAAAAGCCACAGCTGACTCTCTGGGCCGTTTCTCATGTAATGCATTTCAATTGGGTTTTTAAGATAGATTGCACGAGGTCGCAGCATGCTCTAAACATATCTCATAACCCAGATTGTACGGCCCTGTCCCAGCATCACCGATCTGTTTTGTAAAGCCGTGGCAGTGAGGGAGATGAAAGGCACCGTGTGTGCTGCATCACTGGCCGGCAACACTACATCGTATGACCTTCTTTGATGGACGTCCTCTCTCCAGCTCCGAGAGGGGCCGGGGAATTCAAAACCCCATAGCGTGGCTCAGACTGAGAGAGAGAGAGAGAGAGAGAGTGAGAGAATGCATCAAACCTTCTTCTTGATGTCCTCGCTCTCTCCTCTCACAAGGACGTGAACTCCATGTGGTGCATTCTGTTGTCTGTATTCACACAAAGCCTTGCTTATGTCGCCTCAGATCTGTCAGTCCCTCAGGGGGGGATCATAGGCCAGCACTCTCAGCAGGGTCATGGCAGCATCGCCGCCCCCCTCCGAGTACCTCCTGCTTTACATTTCCATCCTTAGGCAACAGAGCTGTCCCAGGAGACACTTGAAGGTGGATAAAAAGAATGAAGACAGTTCTCAAAGGTGTCTGTCAGGACACATGTTTTTGAATCATTGTATTATGGCTGGAAACAGGGAGGAGACTTGGTTGACATTTCCGGTGGGCAAAGGTCTGCCTCAGACATGTTCATAAAAATTGCAGAGCCTGTGATGCTGTGTTTCATTAAAATTCCTGCTGTAGTGTTGCTGCTGAAATACTTTCTATACTTCAGTTAATGGCACATGGATTCCATGCGTGTTCAAAGTGGAAGCTGATAAAATTAAAAAACAAAGGTCACAGCAGTTTGCACCTGTCAGGTGGCAATCATGGTAACATAGCTCCACTGAAAAGTATAAAAGAAAAAAGAAACAAAAGAATAATTAACATCTAAAATATCCAGGACCACCACTTCATATACCATTTTAACACGTTTGATTTCAGCCAATCAAAATTGTGTAATCCCCCAGCTTGGTATAATACATATATACTTAATATGTGAAAAATGTTACAGCATCTGTGAAACTGCAGGCCAACTTTCTTTTTCACAAGCAATGACTCAGATTTTCAAAGCTAAGATACTCATTTTTTTTATTCTCTGTGTCCAGAAGTAAGACAGTGCCTGTTCTGTCTCTAGCTTCTGTCTACTGAGTCTGTACATTGTTATTGATTTTCTCTGTTTTCTGTCAGGATTTTAATCTGTATCTTTGTCTTAGTGTCAGGGTTACAACCTCCTGCTCTGCTTGCTGCTGCTGTGTGTGTTGGATATTATGTGTGTCGTTAGGCTGTTTGCACTAACATGTAAGGGGGATATCTCTTCCTTCCTCCTTTGCTGTTTTAATGTTATATTATATTATGAACTTCAGTCTCTTTTATCACCTCTTCTACATATCACACTAAGGCTGAATTATCTAAAAGTTTTCCTTGTTAGCTGTCTGAAATTAAATTAGGTGAGAAATTACAGTAAAATATTCCTTATCTGCAGAGATTTCCTAATTACTTTATGAGAATAGTAAAAAAAAAAATGCTGACTCCCCTTGGGTGGAAATATTCATTTTACTTTGATAACAAATGGAAGAAATGTTATCTTTCCTTTGGAGGCAGTATACTTTCTGTTTGGGTGAGAAATGTTGCTTTCCTGTACTTTCCTTGGGACAAAAGCTTCTGTACAGTTCTGTACTGTACTGGGACATTCTTGGTTTAATGAGTTGAGGAAACAGTCAACATTTTGACTTTTTTCACTAACAAAGCAATGAAAACAGGGGGATAAGCATTGCATGGACAAAGTAAGAAACTCTGACTAATGCATAACAATTGCAACCAATGAATGAAGTGCTATCATTACTTTAATTAGTCAGGTCTGAATTAGTTGAATAAGCAATGAGTCACATACTTTCACTCTAAAGTAGCAGGAGCCTCTGCTGGAGCTTGCTTTAAGATAGACTAGTTCTGTTTCCATTAAGGAAGTTCCAGGAACTTTACAGGAAGGTCCTCTCACTCCGTCCTCTCAGCCGTTGTGTCTCCTTTGCAGAGTAGGACCTTGATAGGACCCACCGGACTCTGGAGGTGATGTTATCATTCTGCAACAGTTTTATAGGCGCCCATTTTGGCATTTTCTGTTGACGTCACATCCCGCTTTGAGTATACCCAATCAGCACCAAGTCAATCTCAAGCACCACCCAGGAATTGTTCAGGTACACCTGGAGTACATACCCCCGAGGCAGGGACTCGTTTTGCTCTGTAAAAGTTCCAGGAGATTGTCCTTCAGGTTCGGTTCCTGCTATGGAGACACATGCCATAAAATTACCCCAAAGTTCCTGAAGTGGAAACGGCTCTATTGCTTCAACTAAACAGGCAGCAAACTTCATACACTCCTCAGAGTATAGTCAGCAAAAAGGGACTCAGTGGTCCATCAAATCACAACAGCAGTAAAGCTTAACAAGCAATAAGCTAAAACACACAATACAAAGTGTCTCTGCCCAGATGTAAACCTCTCACTTGGATCACCTCAGAAAGCGATTAGGTGTGTGTAAAAGTCCATCAGAGGAGCCCAGCACGGCTCGTCCGATGCTTGGTCCTGGTAGTGCTATCTTTGTTCTTTGAGGGTTTGTGGTGGCTGGTGTCTCGACGGGCATCGAGGAAACAGCTGGATTGACTCGGTTGGAAGGCAGCGGGGTGTAGAAGCTGGCACTTGTAGACAAAGGAATGTCATGGCTGTGTGGCTGGGGTTTTCCACATCTCTGCCAATGAGAGACATGAGTTTGCGACTCGTGTGAATTTTACACCAAGGTGTGAACTGCAAAGAATGCTGGGAGTTGAAGTCTGTTTGAGCAGCCTGTGGCACTCTTTCCTTTTTTCAGGGGTTAATGGATGAAGTCAACTACGAGGTCAGGCTTCAGAGTTTACAGGTAGGCCTGCCTTTGTCTGACTACATGGTTGATGTCCAACACACACCTGGTGCATTCAACTCCTGTTTTGAGTTGTCTGCCTGTGTTCAGCGTCTATGTCCACAGATGCAGACATCTACCAGCTGCAGCTCTCGCAGAGCTGAGAGCACAGCAGCTGGACACTTCCTTCACTGCTGACTGACAGCAGAGATTTACTAAAGCAAAGTAGTTTTCATGCCAGTTCCACGGGAAGAAATCGACAGTGTTTATATTTATAAATTTATGATGATACATGATACATGACTCAATATTGATTCATTAGCCTTCTGCCTCCGCCCACTGTAGCCAGTGAGCCTACCTGTGTGCCTGCAATGAAACAGGCGAGCTCACTGACAGACTGAGAGGCTTGATCAATCAATGAAGATACAGTACAGAAGTTTTATACATATATGGCCAGATATTTGCATCTTGTGTCAACATCCGATGTGGGTCTTCACAGTTAACAGCTATGCAGATGACGCTTTGTGATCGGTTGACACTTTTATTACACTGCTTTTTTGCCACGTAATATTCATGTTCAGTTTGAAAGTTCCATGACAAAAACATATTGATCATACAGAAAAACAAGTGGAAAAAAACAACAACAAAAAAGTCCCAGCCAACCCTTAGTGGAAACCAGTCCATTGCTCTCCATTGACTTTCTATTGAGTATTGGTGCATCTTTGTCATTTCCCTCTGCTAGCAAACAACAGAAAAATGCTGCTGTATAGTGGGATGCATTACCAACAAAGTTTAAAACCCAGACGTTTTCATTAGACACCAAACCGAAAAACTGAACCTTTAAGAATAGAAAAATGAATAACATTACAGGGCTGTGTGCCATGAGGCAGACCCAACATGGGCTATCATTTATAAAACACTGTATTTTCATATAAACCTTGCTGCCGATGCAAGGTGGAATTACCACACTGCTGCATGAACAGGAGCATTGAGGCCAATCCAGTATGCTTGGATTTGGGACAGTGCTAAACATTTTAACAATATCAAGGATAGTTATTGTATTGTTTGTGTCTACATGGTGCTTTTTGTTTTGTACATGAACTTGAAGAAAAGTCGTTTTTTTAGGTGTGTTTTCTTGATGAGTAGGTTTTTAGCCTATCACAATCAGATGTGATAGTCCCAGCTTGCCACTTTGACCTCAGCTTCACCAAAGCTTTTATCCTCTGTACCCAAATCAGCATCTCCTCTCCCCAGAAATATGATTTAAATATAATAGCATGCCCAAATGTATGTTTT
Source organism: Scomber scombrus (assembly GCF_963691925.1). NCBI lineage: Eukaryota > Metazoa > Chordata > Actinopteri > Scombriformes > Scombridae > Scomber > Scomber scombrus. The sequence continues at coordinate 1,682,070 of NC_084972.1, forward strand.
TTTTTTTTTCTTCATTCAGTACCCAGCTGCACAGACAGTACATGTGCTGGACTTTTCAATTTCCTAGCCACTATCTTGGGTTAGACAGGCACTTTGTAAAGAGCGCAGGGTCAGGGCCACAGGGTGTACTGTAAGTGACTGATCTTCCTCATCACCGTCAGTGTTGCCATCAGTAACCTCAGGGCTCATATTGTTGGGGTGCAGACTTGGAGTTGGACAGAAGTGTGAAATTATGTCAGCCCATTGTGCATCTGTCCCTGTTTGTCTTCTGGTGATGGCACTCAATGTTGGAGCAATTTCTGCCTCACAGGAATTCATTTATATGTAAAACACAGTCCAAACTATAGCACTGCCAAACACTATAAACAGCTGAGAAGTTCTCACAGGCTTTATGCAATTGATCAGTGTATTGAAAACGTTGAACTTGACACCACGAGAGATAGCCTCAGATGTGATCACATTTTTCAACCTGGACTCTATATTCTCATTATTTTATGTCCAAGTGAGTAATAGGGACAATGGTTTTGTGATATTGATCCAGTATTGGGCTGCAGTGTGATCCTGCACCCTGACAATGGATGCTTGTTTGTACCACTGACAGGCTCAGATTGCTATTATATGTTTTTTATACCTTTGGCTTGATCCGGTCTGTTTATTATTGTGTCTAATCAAGTCTCACTCGAGGAGAAGTTTGAAATCTTTGAAATCTTGAGTTGAGTTGTTTTTTAAGTCAGCTAAACATTCAGCCATAACAGAGTTGGAGAAAGGAGTGCCAGGAGGAGTTTGTTGTGTTAGAGTACAGAAAGAGTAGCTTAGTGTTATCTAAAAGATTTTTCAAAGTCGTGGCTGAATTTTTAGACTTGGTTTGACACAATAAAAAAAATCAAACCGGATCAAACGAAAAGGACAACATGCTATTTCTCTGTATGGTCCTTTCTGTAATGTTGTCAGACACTCATAACTACAATCTGAGCCTGTCAGTGGTAAAAATAAACATGTTTAGCACTTACATACTGTTCATATTCTGATTCATAATTAGTCTCTACACTAATTCACATTCATAAATTCATCATCAGTCATTACTTCATGTTTGATTAATCCTTCTGTGGGAAAAAAAGATATTCACAATCACTTTTTTGTGTCCAGGAGAAATGTTATAGAATATGATGAATACAACATATTTGAATGCTGAATTAGTTGAATGAACACAGGTCAAACTTGTTTGTAGTTAAAGAGTCAAGGACTGGAGGTCTTCATTTAGTGAACATGTATTATAATTCTTCATCAGCAGATGGTATAGATGATGGTACAGATGAGTAAATGTTGATATGTTCTGGAAACAATATAACAAACAGTATACATTAATCACCATGGCAACATTTTGTAAACAATTTAACTGAAGGCTGTCTTGTTAATTATAAACATTCAATAAACACTAAAAACTGACATCAGTAAACATTACAGTGTTTCTAATGATTAATAATGTTGTTGCTATTTATAGAACTGATAACGGAAAACCGTTATGAATGGGAAAATGTGCTAGCATAATGCTAACGAGTGCTAACGAGTGACAAACAGTACAGACAAACAGTAAAACATCAGTTAATATAACTTACTTATCATTCAATGAAACACATCAGTACAAATAATAATAGCCAGCTTCATAACGTGTAACATATTAAGCACACCGAAAGGAAACAAGAACAACAAACTTAAGTTCCACCCTCAGTCTTTCTAACAGGGTGTTTTTACAGCTCTCAAATGTTAAAAAAGCTCAAATGTGACCCTGAACAGTATGTAAGGGTTAGTGGACGTACATTGCATACAGTGGACGATTGCTTTGTTGGATTATATCTCAGCCCGTAGATGCCAGCTAAAGCCCTCACGCTCAATACTGCAACCATTTCCAAAATCATTGTCCCCATTAGTCACTTAGACACAAAAGGATTGGAAAATAGGTCCAGGTTTATAAATGCAGTAGTTTCCCTTTAATAAAGCAGCACCGTTTTTCCCCTGGGCTCACTTGTCATGTTAACTTTCTGAGCTTCAAAACGATTTTTTAATGTTTGATTTAATTGTGATTGAACTGTTTGACTTTCACAATAATCAGTACACAAAACGTGTGTATTCACAAATAAACAATTGTGACTGAACAGCACAGAGCGATTCATATGAACTGAGTCCGTTTCAAAACTTTAAAACTAAAGTTTCACTGACAATGAACTCATCATTTTCCTTTCATCATCCTCCCATTGCTCCATGTATCCAGTTGTTTACAGGAGTCTTTAAACTGATGGTTGTCAAACATGGACATCCTTGTGAAATCCTGACTCTGCTGGCTGGATTAAAACATCCTCGACAGACTCTAGACACAGTTTGTGTTACACACAGCTAAATGCAAACTCTTTCTGACCTTCAACTTTCTCCAAATTTTAATCAAATTAAATCCAAAGATACTTAAAAAAAATCTTAACAAAGCGACTTTACTGAATGGATTCTGGCACAGTTTGTAATTTTCAAATAGATATTTTAAAAAAGCCTCCTTGACCATATGACACCCCTATATGTTGAGGCACTTAATGTTCTGCTGTTTTTCTTGGCAGACAGGAGTCATAACTCATGTCAGGTCAGAGTAAGCATGCTTGTATTTAGGCATTTAAACAAATAACAAATGCTTTTTCTCCTAAGTACAGGCTTCGTATTAAAACCCTTCTCTGCAGGTCACATAGTGTATGTCTACCAGTTGACACCAGTTCAACAACCACTCAAGATTTTTCGAGTTAAAGTGGGTTTATTTGCCAAATCTTAATCATAGCCAAGACTGAAAGAGTAAGTAATTGAAAAATGCTGTCAGTGAAAATGATGTGAGCAGAATATTAATATTTTTCTGATGAATTAGAGAAAAGTACATTGTGTCTTCCAAAGAGTATTTTGCTAACAAAGTAGATGCATACATTCATGTAATTTGTAACACATGCAGTCTTTGATAACACTTTGATAACACTTTATATGTAATTTATGGCATATATGTGAATTTCATGTCCCTGTCCTAAAAGACAAAATCAATATTTTTAAAGTGTGTGTGTGTGTGTGTGTGTGTGTGTGTGTGTGTGTGTGTGTGTGTGTGTGTGTGTGTGTGTGTGTGTGTGTATGTGTGTGTGATTTGGCCACACATAAAGGATGGAGTCTTTGTTCTGTGAGTCCAGCTTTAGCAGAGTAGTTTCCATCAGTAGTGGAGCAAGCGGGCTCCGTGCGGCTCTCTGCAGTTACCAAGAGGCCCACTTTGGGCCCAATTTGTCTGACTGATCATGCATTTTTGTTGAATATTTTGAATACATTTTCTTTGAAAAAATAAATAAATAAATCAATATATAAAGTAGGCCTGAAAGTGTGCAGACGAGCCCTGAACAGTGTCAAGGGGTTCTGGTCTTGTACAGAAAACAGCAGCAGCAGGGGCAATGTGGCCTCTTTGTATTGTTGTTGATTTCACCCTCTTACAGTAGTTGCCCCTTAATCGGGCTCCTGCCGCTCTATTTGGCTGCCGGGACATTTAAAAGCTAGCAGCCTGTGTGTCTGTGAATGCATCATGTTGTCGCACACTGCCAAGTTAATAATCAAGGTGATGTGTTTTTTTAATCTAGCTAAGAGGTAAAATGGAGACAAAATACAAATCAGGTGCATTAAAACGCAAGAAGCAAGAGAGTAAGAAAAGTTTAATTGCATCCTATGCTCCTCTTACATTTTCCTTCTCGTCCTTTCAACACAACTGCAATGATGATAGAATGAATAATCGAGCTAACGTTGCTGCTAGCACTGCTGGCCTGACAGAGGCTAATGGCCAGACTATCCAAGCTCACTTTGCTGTGAGCTGAGTGGGACGTGAACACTGACAAAGTGGTTGGCAGGTTTCCCACCAGAGGAGTTTTAAAAAGGGACTGTGATATATACAACGTTTGTGAGCCTGTTTGGATTGTTTTGTTCTATAGAGGATGGTGGAACTACACTAAACTGCAGGATGAGTGAAACACACACACAACTTCCTTAACTTATAGAAGCTATATCATGCACTGGATCTTGTATTGGGACTGACAATCCTGCTGAGACTTTAAATAAGGCAGTTTTTCGCCAGTTTTGCATTTATAAGTGGTGCAGTCAGCTGTTAACTGTGTGTGGTTTGAGAATGCATAAGCCTGTCTGCTTGCTGCTTGTGAGGATTCATTCATGCATATAGAAAACAAGCTGTGTATTTGATACGTGCAGTGATACTTTTTGACATGAACAAACACTCTTAAAGCACATACATGAAGAAATATGTGTAAGTCATGTATCAACACCAAGATATGTGCATTGTTTCTTTTTGATGAGAACATAAATATGTTGTCTGAATGCCATACTAGAGTTTTCTAATTTAATGTAATATGGATTATTGTATTACATGTACCACTATGAAACAGTCTGAATGTGTTTACTGTTTTTTGCACTGCTCTAACTGGGCATTTTAACCTTTTCAGGGCTTGACAAAGTTACAAATATCCATGAGTTTTTATTAGGGTCAGTGACAAATAAGGGTTGGCAAGATGATAAATTAAAAAATATGTTAAAACTAGTTTTAAAAGCAGCACCAGGTTTGTTAAAATGTAAATTTAGTATTTTTGTTGATTTTATGTCATTTGAAATGACATTTGCACCATTTTTTTACCAAAAATAAGACTGAATGAGACTGTAACCACAAAACAATGATACATATTAAATATTTGATCCACCTATAGTGCATTTAAGTGCACTTATACAAATTATAACTTAATTAAAAAACATTTAAATGGACAATTGTATTCCATTACCTTTATTTAATATAAAAAGTTATAATGTAAGATCATGCCAAGATAGTTGATATGGTGTTTTATTAAGAATTTAGTTTTTTAAGCAAGTTGAATTATTTAGTACAAAGTTTTCTTAGACATATTCTCTCAAAATGGATTAAAAGCAGACATTTTATGCTGGGTCCACAAAAAAAGAATGTGTGCAAATTATTAATACGTATATTTTCAAACAATAACCAATTTGACCAAAACCATATGGACACAAAAAAACGTAATCAACCCATTACATTGAAGGAATCAGTCAGAATGTTGGATTCATCTGTTGTTTACTTGATGCTCACTGCATCTCCACACCTGTCTGTGTCACTGCCTGTGCTGCTGTAGACTATCTACTCTGTAATTGAATATGCCTTGTATCGTGTTGTAGACGGTAAGAAAGACATGATACTGTTACAGAGCACCTGGCCTGTCGCTGTCTATCAGCAGTGGTACTGAAACGTTCTTCAATCAAAGCACGTAGAGCTCTGTGTGTGTCCTCAGTGCTGAAACGTTTCAATACGACTAGAAACCTGTTTTCTTGTCTGACAAAGTGTATGTTTTCTTAGGTTTGCTTTGCTCCATACGTGACAGGTTGTGCTCATGGATGTGATATATCAGCTATTTTACAGTTGTGAATTTTAAAATGACTTCATCAGTCAGGCCCCTCAAGAATGCTCCAACCCCCCTCCTCTGTGCTGAGAGTCCAGCTCTGGCCCTGGTTTCCGGTGATAGATAATAGAATCTTGTAACATCATAAAATGAATTTGTGTACATTTAGTTTTCAGGTGGGTTGTTAGCTTTAAATCAGTTCATCCTCCCCTCCCTCAGAAACCACTTAGAACATCTATAATAATGATGCATTAAGGTGTCAGCAGTGCAGGCTGCCTGATTCATCACTGCAGCCTGTTCATGGAGAGTCTGTCTCCTGTGTCTTCCCACGTATTAATGCTTCATTGAGTACATTACACTACATCACATCTGTGTTTGATGATCGTGACACACACACATACACACATATACACACACACAGAACAACGGAATGTGCGAACATATCTTGTTGAGGATTTTTAACCGCAATATTGTTATTTATTTTACCCATGGACCACATGAAAACTCAGGCCAGAAAAAAGTCAAACATCAGCAAATCAACTTACATAAGGACATAAGGAAGTTTATTGTCATTGTAGTTCCACAACGAAATTCAGTTTAGCATTTTCATAGCAGCAAGACAAAAACTGTATGCAATGGCAACAATAATGAATAAAATGATAAATAAAAATAAATAAAGGCAGTAGTTTTGTCTAGGTCCGGGAATGCAGTTCCCACAATCCTCTGAGCTGTCTTAACCACCCAGGACAGGTCCCTCCTGTTTTCCACTGTGCAGCTTGCATACCACACTGTGTAGCACTGGCAGAGGATGCTCTCTATCGTGCTTCTTTAAAACGTTATGAGCAGTTGTAGGGTTACACCAGAGCTTCTGCTGGGCTCTCTTCACCAGGCTGGAGGTGTTCAGTGGCCATGTTAGTTCCTTGGTTTTGTGGATTCCCAGGAATTTATAATTAATTTATAATGGAAATCTTACACTTGTTAGCCATTCTTGATGAAATCTATACTATTTGCAGTTGACCACAACTCTAACATATTATGCATTAAGATGGGCCACTTTTCTCAGAAGGAATATTTTGGACCTGCTATATTTAGGAAAAATAAAGAATCCAATTCTTACATCTATCCAGCTTATTTTTCATCCCAACACTAAACATGTTATTATAAAACTCATTTGCCAGTTTTACATTTACTTCACTATTCCAGTACACTTGGTTGTCTTTGCAGTGAGCATAGCATCCTCACAGGGCCACCAGCAGGGAGATACACTATTAGTCTTGTTTCCATAGAACTCAGCTTGTCAGAGAGCACTGTCTGCTGACCCAAAGATCTGCATCTCCTGCAACTTTTTTAACATTGCCACAAATGATCACAAAATAACAGAAAGGTCACTGAAGGTCATTTATACTGAGACACATATTCCCATACTATACGGTGTCTGCCTTCCTCCTCCTCCTCCTCCCGCTCTGCTGTCATCTGTTTACATTTGCTCCAAACTGCGTCATAGCGAAGCAGGACAGTTCTGATTGGTTCTAATTAACTGTCTGGGTCTCTTCCTTTTTTTCAGTGTGTTTGACGTGTGTGTAATTGTTTGGCTCTGTGGGATGTTGTTACAGACTTGACACCTGTTGAGTTTCTGTTCTGTCTGGCAAGGAGGAGGTATTTTTAACCTAAGGACTTGACCCCAGCCATCAGTTTTCCTCTTGCTGTGCCTTCATAACATATATATTTTTGTACTTGTATTTGTTGTCTGAATTATGATGTACTGTATTCAAAATATGTTGTGTATTGCATAATGCATTAGTTTATTAAGGGTGTTTTGTATGTGCAAACCACTCTGTGTTTCTTAGTGAATCGTAGGGCATTTGTAAAACATGTTTGTTTGTTTGTCAAGTTTTGGTAGGAAATGAGCTCCATACATTCCCCCTCCTCTCAAAAGTGTTTTTCTGAGCAGAAAATAAATCGGTTTGGCGCTGAGATGGCTTGCCTCTGGGCTCAACAACGTCTTTTACCTCCCACTCATGCTTTTGAACTCCAGGAAGGGAGAGGTTCTGCTACAGGCCCCCTAAGGCTGATCGCTGAGAGGGAGGCAGGTTTCCTCTTCCTCCCATCGCTCCCTACTCCTCCCAGTGCACCATTAACCTCACTCTTGCTCCATCTCTTTGTTTGTCTTTCCTCTCACTCCATCGCTACAAATTACATGTTTTCCAGCCTCCTGTTATTGATAAGGGTTTTTTTCCATATCCTGCTAGATCACAGGAATCACAAGGAGGTAAAAGCGGAGAGACAGAGCCCTCAAATATTTGACAAACTTATTATGGTGCCAGCAGGGAATATTGATATGCGAGGAGACTCGGTTCAAAGACATTCCAAAGACAAACATGAGCACAAAGTAGTGCTTCCCACCATTATCACATGATAGAGTTCACTATGGCAGGAGTCAATTATAGACCTGAGCGGCTAAACGTCTGCCTGTGGCTGGATTAATGAGCAACGCAGCAGAGTGATTGAATACTGTTACATTTTTGATGACACATTTATCCAGAGCAACTTATGATACAAGTCCCTCTTCTTTAACTCCTGCTGTGGCTCTGTGTGTCACCAGCACTTGAATGAGCTGCAACAAGAAAAATGACTGAAAAGTATGGCTTTTAGTACTGTGGAACTATCATCTTTTGTCATTGCAAGACATTTACGAAATGACACTTGATAAAGTCTGTGTTGTCCTCTTCTCTTCATGCACCATCTCACCCAAATTATTATTTTTTTGTCCTTGCCTTTTCCATGCAAACTGCTGCATAAATTAATAAGCTATCACTGTTTGTGTTGGATATCCATTTATGTTTTAGTACAAGAAGACAAGAAACTGCCTTGTTTGCTGTGGCTCAGGAGGTAGAGCGGTTGTACACCAATTGGAAGATTGGCGGTTTGATTCCTGCCTCCTCCAGTCCACATAACCTCAAAATGCTCCCAATGGCTGTGCCAACGGTGTATGAATATGGGTGAATGTGACATGTAGTGTAAAAGTGCTTTGAGTGGTCAGAAAGACTGGAAAAGCACTATATAACTACAGTTTACCATTTATGTGACTTGAATTTATCATGCAGTGCGTCTGGCTACAATCTGACGCTTTTCAAGCAACTACCGTGCATTTAGAAATCTGCAGACTTCAGTAGGCAGAGATCACTGTTGTCTGTTATTGTGAGCATATCTATCTATCTATCTATCTATCTATCTATCTATCTATCTATCTATCTATCTATCTATCTATCTATCTATCTATCTATCTATCTATCTATCTATCTATCTATCTATCTATCTATCTATCTATCTATCTATCTATCCATCTATCCATCTATCCATCTATCTATCCATCCATCTATCCATCTATCCATCCATCTATCCATCTATCTATCCATCCATCTATCCATCTATCCATCTATCTATCTATCTATCTATCTATCTATCTATCTATCTATCTATCGTAGTAAATGTAAAACTCTGTCTCCATACAGCTTGTACTAGCATTGAGATGTCTCATCTCTGCACAGTTGGTACCATGGCTAGCCGTTGTCAAGCAGACAATTGACCAATCAACAGCAGTGCAAATGTGTTGTCTGAATCCTGTGCCTGTACTGCCTGTCCTCAAGTCTTGGCAGATGCTGCTGTGGTTGTGTTTGCATGCTGGAAGCTTCCCTCTCTGTATAAATATGGAGGGAACGGTGCAGTGGGCCAAATGCTAAATGAGCAGTGACACACATAGGTTCATGTTGGCAGGGTGAAGACTCAGGGCAGGACGTAACACAACAACTGCTTCACAAGTAATATCTGCAACACACTGTCTCAATCCAGAGAGAGCAGGAGGGTTAATGCTTCATTTAGAAAAGGAAAGAATAACTGAGTGAATGAGAAAATGACAGTCTTAGACCGCAAGACATTCATGTATTTTCCTTGGAAAAACCTTTTTCCCATCCCGTAGAACTACATAGTGTCTGTTCCAACACATCCCTAAAACTACAGTATATGATGCTTACACTAAGTGACATAAAGATGTTTCTTATTGCCATACCAGTCCTCTGATTTAAATATTTAACTGTGGATGTCTTCAGCATAATTATTTCTCTCGACTGGAACACCAAATCAAGTTGAGCGGGTTTAAGTCAGTACAGAATATGAATTTGCATAGATAGAGCCATCACAGTTAAAGTGGTTAAAGAGGCATGAAGAACAACACTGAACTTAAAAATATTCTCATATGCAGGGTTGGATTGATATGCTTGGCAGGCCCCGGGGCAAATGTGATTTGGTTTATGGCCCACAGCCTTTCTGTTTGGGTTCAGTCTCACAGCTCTCATCAACCTTGTCTCTAGCAGAAGCAGGCAGCTGTTTTCAGCCAAAAATCTGATAAACCAATCTTTCATTATGTGCCCGGCACCAGACAGCAGCAAGACAAAGTTAGAGAGTAGCTGGTGAATGTAGTGGAGCATTTAGCAGCCAAAGGGCCAGATTTATTTCTCAAAAGACCAAAACAACAAAAAAAAAGAGTAAAGACTAGGCTGAGAAGCATTAGGTAGCTAGAAACACAACTTCAAATTTAGTTTATTTTGTTCTTTAGGGTGCATGTTACAAAACAAATGTTTTATGAGTTGAAATACGCACAGAATAATCCTAGGGCAATGTGGGCTTTTGAGGGTCTCTCAAGAAAAGACTTAGAAAGCAGTATTAGAACAAGGTCTAGACGATTAAACATACAAAACTGGGTTTATCCTGTTGATTGCTCTCAGCTCAGTGTCCTGGAAATGCTCCACTGTAAACTGTCCAGGCTTAATACTGAAACCCTCAGTCTGCTGTTGATCTCCTTCTTAATCATAGATGGACAGAAATTCATGTGGCTGTTAATCAATATGGCATCATCAGAGTACACTGTTGTCCAATGAAAATCTTGTGTCTTTGCAATGTTAACAATTCAGGAATCGTCTAAAGTAGTCCATATTCTGATATCTGATTTTTGTAAACCATTTCAGGTTTTTTCAAGTGTTGTGCCACTTTATCTTCTATGACAAAAGTTCTACTTCTCTACCTACTGAGGAGCTTGGATTTGTTCACCTGTAATATGAACATCACCTAAGTTGAAATGCAGTTCACTTCACTACAGTCCACAGAATATCTTTGCTTCCCCAGTTTTTCAGAACCTAAATAAAACATCTCCATCTCAACATGTCTGTCGTGCAGTTTTGTAGTCCTCTCTTCTATGAATCACATTCATACTTGATGATTCTGTATTAACAATATATGTCCAGTAGCAACTTCAAGTGCCAATGCTGTTCAGTGGCATGAAGTTCAGCCAGTGCACTGTAAAGTAAAGGCTGTGGAGTCTGTGCCAGTGGACTGGACTTCAAAACTAGTCAGTAATCCCTGTTTAATATATTATCAATAACCACAATCTGTCTCCACTTTAATATCAATATTCTCTTTAGTATGATGAAGGAGTTTTTGAATATACATTATGTTTTGCATTAGATAATTTTTCTCAACTTGTAGAGAAGAATGGACTCCATTTATTCAGTATTATGAAGTAGATCACTTCAACTTTATTTATATAGCACTTTAAACACAACATGGTTGACCCAAAGTGCTTCCCACAGAGGGAAAAACAATAAAACACAATTAAAAAAGAAACCAGAGTGATGATCAAAAATTACAACAACATCAGTTATAAAAATGCATGGTCATAAAGTATATAATGACAGACAGACACAGTTAAAAATTAAGGAGTAAAAGTAAGTTTTAAGGTTTTTATTGAAAGTTTCATTGGTGGGAGAGAAACAAATGGGGAGAGGAAGAGAATTCCACTGTCCTGGGGCAACAATAGAAAAGGCTCTGTCTCCATAGCACTTTGTCCTGGATCAGTGGACAGACAAGAGTCCCTGATCAGATGACTTCAGTTCTCTGCCAGTATGGTATGGGGACAGGACCAAATAACCAAATCCCCATTCACAAACCAAGTCTCTGTTAAAGTGTTCAACTTTGCAGATGACACTGAGCTTTACTGTGGATGTGAACACCATTAGTAATTAGAGACCTAGGTCCAATGAGAAGAGTATTGATTTCAAAGGGTTACATCCAATGGAACTTAAGCCAGTGTGGAAATGGAAGCTGCAGTTTCTGTTTGAACCACAGTTGGCTGCTAGATGATGAAAGTTTGGGTAACATTTGGTATAATTTGGACATTTGAGTGGTAATGTATCTGTTTAAACAGGGTTATGTTTGCTTAAAAGGATACTTAGAGGGATTTTATTCATAAAGATCAGTTCACTTGTCATGATTAGTGTTATTCAGCCTGTGAAATGGTTGTACAGTGTCTGTAACATTGGAGGGGCTTTGTTAAGAGAAAGTAACCCTGATGATAACCAAACATTTCTAACAGATAGTCTGCATTATAAATGTGGGTGTAGAGTTCAAAAAGTGCTTAATCGGTGGAGAGCTTGACCCATACTGACAACACAGCTCCCCTGAACTGTAGTCATTGAATGCCAATAAACTAATAATTATGTATGGGTTGTATGATATTGTAAAAAGATGACAAACTTAGATTTTACTGGCAACTACAATTGCTTCCACATGTGATTCCATGTGCCATGTAATCATTTGTGAGATGAGGCCTTTTAATGGAACGAAAAAGGCTTCATCCCAAAATGTGTTCATTCATCAGGAGTCAGTGTTGCTAATTTAACATTGTAGTACATTTCTAATGAATTATGACATTAAAGTATATGTTATACTGCAGAAGGGCTCAGCAGTCTATAGAACAGCATCTGAGTGTTCCCTGTCACAACTTGATCTGTCACAGATGTCTGACTGTTGCATTCATATCATCAGCAGAATAAATTGCAATATCTTTATATCATCACTATCCCATTCCATGACAATACACACATCACCATCATTAGAAAAAAATACTGCTGTGTTCCAATTGATTTTAATTGTAGTGCCTTTCTCATTGCTACATTTACAAGCACAAAACCCCCACTCTGACTTTAATTAATACCAGTCTGGGAGAATGTGTTCCAGTTGAGCTGTCTCTGCTATAAATTCACCAAACAGACTCTATATCAGTCTGCTTGACAACTGTTTACTCTGCAAATAGATCAAAATGTGATGCACAGGGCTCTTTATGCGAGGATTAGCAAGCTGTAGAAAATGCTACACAAGTGATATTGACAGTGTTGATCTTGGCAAGGAAAAAGCCTCCAGAAGTGCTTTTGGCATGCAGGAATGTGTTCCCCGACACTACAAATTATGTTAACACATGTGCATATGAACACAGTTTCTATGTACGTGCAGACACTCACAGGCACAATAACATATTCCTACTACACACACACTGTGTGCGCACCTTAATGCGTCATGCCTCCATATCACCATGACAACGAATAGGGCTTTGACCAGTTTTTTTAGTGTGTGTGTGTACGTGTGTGTGTGTTTGTTTTCAGTGGTTTTCACTGAGCAAGAACACATCATCCAAGTCCATTTCACAGTATTATTGACTTCAGGCTGCAAATTGGTTATCTCTTCAACACAAACAGCAGACTGACAATTTGCTTTTTGTTTATCACTTTTACTCTAGTCATCTGTGCTTTTAAACTCACTACATATGGAAGTAGAGTCCATTTAGTTAGTTCAGTGAATAGATTATTAGGATGGATGCAGAGATGTGGTGGAAGTTAAAGGACAATCTGGTGCCATTCCTTTTTTTCTCTTTTTTTTCTTCATGTTTGGATCCCCATTGTTGTCCAGAAACTATTATGTATTAATAATGTAGTTTATTAGTTAGGAAAAATGCAAGCTTTTTACAAATATGCTGCAGTAACTGATGTTCTGCATATAGAGATTGTAGCTATTGCTAGTTCCCATCTCCTGTCCCTAGTTAGGCTTTTAAAAGACAGATATTAATATTACATATCAAATAAATAATGAGAAAAAGGAAAAGGCAACCCAGCTGTTGCACTGGGTGACATGTTCCTTTATTACCACGAACACACACTGTAGTTTGACTCAATCAAACACACAATGCCCTGCTGCTGGATATAGATATATAGGCTATAGAACACCAACTGTGCTCTGTGCTAATGCAGGGCAGAAAATAGATGAGACAAAGTCATCGTTTTCTAAGTCAAAGCAAGTCCAAAGTCAATATAAGTCAAGTTGTATTATAAGTTCTAAACAGTCTAAATAAGTCATAAGTCATAGACACAGTAGCAGCATTAGGCTAACTTGACTGTTGAACACCCATCAGTGACAGATAGCTAACATTACTCATTTTAAAAGTCAAGTATTAGGCTATCTTTGATGCAAAGATCTCCTGCTTATGTTGTGCTCGAGACTGACTTAATGTGACATCTGGAAAATGGTCCACTATCAAATGCATTATTCAGGAGCCAATGGGCTTGAGGCTGAGTGCTACAGTCAGGGTATGGGAATCAGAGAGTATTTATAGATAAAATAACACATTGTTTGCTCAAGTGTTTTCACAAATCATGTTCGACAGTAAGAAACATATTGCATTTCTGTTAAGTTAAATATCTTGACTTTTAGTGCCTGGTTTGGATCAAGTTCCCGAAGTCCTGTTGATGTTTTTCCCCCCACAGTGTCTTTAATCAGAGCATCTTGTAAAGTCTTGTAAATGCCCACGTAATTGAAATTGCTCGTTCCTAATTAACACAGGTTTGCTGTCATGAATACTCTCCAAATACAAGCTTATGTAACCCTGATGACATCATCAGGGCTAATTGTTCAGTTGTAATACTACCCGGGACTCACATACTGAAAGAATCCATCCTCTTGGGAGCAAAAAATTAATTGCAATCTGGTCATCAGATTCTGTTTTTTCTCCTGGACAAGTAGTGTATTTCAGCTGGTAAAGGCTTTAGAAGAGAGGCTAGGGGGTCAATAAACATATTACAAATGATCCTCAGGGGATATGCATAATAACAGTGTGAGCTACATGTAGATAGGGAGGGAAAATGGAAATGTGTTTTTTCTGAGCAGAAGTAACTCATCTATTTTCATATTGCAAAGTAGTTTTGACGTTCATAGTTCACTCATATTTATCACTGTATCACTATCACCTTTTCCATTTTTTTTGCTGAGTCTTTCCTCACATCAACAGACACCAGATTTGTTGATTCCAGGTGTTGCCAGCCGGTTTAGCCAGCATTACTTTTAGAAAATACACAGAAAATTATAATGTGGAGTTTTTTTCTTCTGTTAGATGTTTTCATCAGGTTCAAATGTTATTATACCGAGCTGTTCTAGCTCACATGAAGGCCCTGGCTTCCAGCAGTAGAATATTTGAATTCAGCGTGTCTCTAGGCAGCGCTGCAGAACTCCAAACAGTGGAAAAGGTCATGGGTAATGTTTATGTCTCAGTGACAAGTGAGAAGCATATGAGCAAATTCCAACTCAATGTAAAACTGAGCAGCAAGAGTTATTGGGCCAGTTGACTCTTGATGCTGTATTTATTACACTTTCTTTCTTTTCTTTTTCTTTTTTAACCTCCTGTCTTTTTTTCTTTAATGTCTTTTTCAAGTTGCAGCTACCTATAGAACCAGCGGAGTCCAGGGTAGGGATACTTTTTGGCCCAGGTATTATTCTTATAGACTTATTCTGTACATGCTGAGTCCAAGTAACACCAAGTAACACCCTCAACAACAGACCCCAATAAAAACCACTTGAAGGTAATCAGAGATTCCAGCATTCCTGGCTTATAGAGGCTAGTGGAGCAAGTGTATTTGAAATAAGGGTTTTCACACATCAGGAGTAATGGTGAGGTAGCACTTTTTTAAATACTTTTGCAGGATGGCAACAATAGATTCATCTGTCATCTGCATAAAGGTGAACAATGACTTCACGTCTATATATATGATGTGTATAAGATGTTCTCATACTTTAAGAATATTGACCATATGGGTCTCAACAACAAGGAAGCAGTCTGACTGTCGTTTTGTCTTTAAACTGTTGTGTTGTGTTAAGGGGTGGCTGTGACTCAGGAGGTATAGCGGTCATCCACCAATCAGAATATTGTTGCTTTGATTCCTAGCTCCTCCAGTCCACATGTCCATGTGTCCTTGGGCAAGATACTTAACCCCAAATTGCTCCTGATGGCTGCACCAACAGTGAATGAATGTGTGAGTGAATGTTAGTCTCCTCCTGATGAGCAGGTTGGTACCCTGTGTGGTAGCTCCTGTCATCAGTGTATGAATATGTGTGAATGGGTGAATGTGACATGAAGTGTAAAACTTTCTAAAAAATTAGAATCAGTTGTTCATGTTACTATCTGTAACATTACCTTATTGTCATAGAAGCTGTCAAAGTACAGTAGTAGCCACTTCAAAGTTCCCATTCAAGCTGAAAGCCAGCTGAATGGCAGCCGAATCCCAGCCGACTCCCAGCGGCTTGAGCAACCCCCTCCTTCTCCTGGGCGTGTCTATCTTTTCCTGTAAACCCACCTATTCATTGTAATACAGGGTATGACCAGGATATGGCGTTTCTGTCACAAAATAGCCCACATTCTGATGTTCTATGAATTTTTACTGGTCATCCGAACCAGTAAACTTAACTCACTACCTAACCTAACCTACTGACTTTTTATATGCACGCACCACAACTTAGAAAAAAAATATTTTAAATTTCAAGGAAGATCATGACTGAGCAAACAATTTGCAGACACTGATGCATCACTATCTTGAATAAAAAAAATGCGGAGTGTCTATTTGCACCCCTGGTACAAATAGCCTCGGCCACACAGCTGAGCTATTTGCACCCTAGACGTATAACAATGTGAAAACATGGTGGACATTCATTTTCCACGCCAACAGAAAAGGGCAAATTTAGAAAGGTTTCATATCTAATGTTTGTTCTAAAGACATTTCTGGAGGGAAAGTTGTATTATATTTTCATAATCTTTCCTCAGTGAATGCATACAAGCGTCAGTTCGTCAGTTAGACACATCACTACGTAATGTAATAGATCAATCAATCAATCTGTATTTATACAGCGCAAAATCACAACAAAAGTCATATCAGGGCACTTTACACATAGAGCAGGTCTAAACCGTACTCTTTAAGTTTAATTATGTCCTTATCCACAACAAAGAATGCACAGTAACTACTCAGATAGTTTATTATATTATTAACTCTTACATACTGTTCATATTCTGACCCTGCTGAAGTAATCCTTTATAATAAGTGTCTATACCAAATTTTGAGCCACAAATGTATTCTGTGCTCATGTTTTCTTACACTCACTCAGATACACTCAAAATAATATGCTATTATGATTTTGTGTTATCTATATAACAGTATGTAAGGGTTCAACAGTCCATTTATCAATGACAAGACCTCATTATTGTGGAGCAAGCTCATTATTAAAAAAATATATATAATGTCAGTCAAATCTATATGATATAACTGGCTGAAAAATGTGAATGTTGATAAATCAGCCTCCAGACCAACAAAGACAAATCAGCTGGTTTACTGAGCATTAGTTAAAAACATAATGTTAAAAACCTCATCAAACATGCATCATCAGACTGACATGGAACTGCTGCTGCAACACAAAGCAAGCTCATTGACATAGCTGCAGGCTAGTTAAGGCTAGTACTTTATTTTTTTAGAGTTCAGTTAAAAAAAAAAAACAACATCTCCATTACTCCCAATCTTCGATCAGAAATGTAACTAGGTCTGAAGAAATAAAACAGATTGATATTAACAGGGAATGAATCTCTGATCAGATGTGACAACAAAACAGTTTATTAAGGCAGTAGAAGAAACATGTAAAGTCTACCAAACTATTGATTCACGTGACATCTGAAATGGCAGAGAGAATGGAAATAAAGAATGGAATTTAAAGCCTAACGCACATACATAGAACAAGACATGAAGAAAATAACAGAACAAACCACAGTGCTAAGAGAAAAGTTTGAGATAACAGACAATAGAGTCTGTGATATTGAATACAGAGCAGGACCAACAGATACTCCAACAGAAAATAAATGAGGATTTGATGATCAGGATGAAAGAAATGGAAACACAGATGCATTACCTTGAAAGTAAGTCCAGACAAAATAATACCTGCATGTACAACATCCCAGAAAAAAATAGAGGGTAACGACATGACAAGCTTTCTCAGTAAATTATTTAATGAGGCACTGGGATTGATGGGGGAATGTAATATTATCCAGGCACACCGTATCTACAGAGAAAATACAGAACAAAGCAGGCTGATCATAGTTACTTTGCTGAACTATGATATGAAGAGAAAAATATGAAGCATGGGCATGGCAAGTGACTCTGAATGGAACATGGATCTTCTTAGATCATGGTGTTTGAACAAAAGTTGAACAACTGAGGGCCGAACTGATGAGAGACTAGCTGAGAAAGAAACATATTGAATCATATAACATCAACAGATCTTCAAAAACATGTGACAACCCAAACAGACCATCTAAGACAGAGCATATAAGAACACGGTATCACATGTGACGGAACAAGTCATCAAGCAAGCCCACGTAAGGATGATGGATGGAATATTGTACACTGTGGACGGGGGGGGTGTAGATACACATGAGTTACACATTTATTAGGAATGGACTAAAACGTGAATGTTATATATGAATAATGGGATAACTTACTACAATGGTTATCTTTCTCTCTGGCTCTCTCTTTCTCTTTTTTTTTCTTCCTCTCTGCTGACTCTCTCCCCTCTTTCATCTCTTGCCTAATTTATTTATTTATCCTCTCATCTTTTGTCTTCATTTACTACTTGTCGGGAACTAAATTTTCAATGTATGATGACACATTTCTACTGTATATTTTGGTGTTTTGCTTGTTAGAAAAGACGTCAACAGAAGAGAAGTTAACTCAATATAACAACAAGAAAACTGAGAAGTTAACAGAGCTGGCTCAACATAATAACATGAAGGAACACATATATACTGGCTTGTCCAAAAGCACACACAACCACACACAGGGGGGAAAGAAAATGAAACTAAATACAAAACAAACTAACTAATTCCAAATCAAACAAACTGTGTAATGTTGATTGTTTCAAGTTAATTGTTTGGTGTGGTTGCCTGCATATGTAATTAACTCGATTAGATGAACAAACCAAAGTGGAGAGTGAATAGGGTGAATATTAACATCTGTGACCATGGCCATTACAATACTGTTGACTTTATGTTTAGAATTATTTCTTTGTTATAAAATGTTTTGCTCTTCAGGAACATTTGCAACCCTGCCCGAACTCTACTAAAACTGAATATGTGACTTTTGCCTCTGTACAACCTTTTTGAAACTTCTGGGTGATTTGAATATTATTTCTTAAAATGTAAATGGTCTCAATAATTGTATCCAGAGAAAGATTTTTTGCAGCAGTTTGAAAAAGAAACAGGAGATATATCGTTTCTCCATGAAACACATTTGACATTCTGTAAGAAGAACGTGAGAAATCGGGCAGACTTGCAAAAGTTTTTTCCTCCTCATACAGCTCATCAAGTAAATAAGTAGTTACTATTATAAATACTCATATAATAATTATTTAGTACCCGCCACATTAAATATGGGCTTCAATAAGACTGAGGCCAATAATAAGACTGAGACTGTCCCAACTGTTTAATCCCACGAATATTGTAGATTATTGTAGAGACTGTTTATTGTTTATTGTATATAGTAGAGATATTTTATTTTTGTATAAAGTATTTAGAGATTATTTATTATATGCAGTATTTCATTGTTCATTATTAAGGTTGTCAAAAGTTGTGTTTGACCCTTGTCCCAGCCTGTAGTTTGGAAACAGGAAGTGATGGAGCTGTAAAGTTTTGGATAACAAGCAGTAATAGATACAGAAAAGTCCTGTCAGATGTTCTATCCACAAGACCAAAGTTATTTACATCTACCAGTCGCTGGCCAAGCAGCTGATACAGAGAGATATCCTCCTGCTCAACAAAAGGGTGTGTGTGTGTGTGTGTGTGTGTGTGTGTGTGTGTGTGTGTGTGTGTGTGTGTGTGTGTGTGTGTGTGTGTGTGTGTGTGTGTGAGTGAATATGACTAGTTCCTAACTGATATCATAACTGAAAGCAGTTTTTTTGGAGCATGCAGTATTTCATTGTTCTGGATCGTTTCAATAATAATAAACATACATTTGCAGAAAGCAATCATATGTATCCACTCCAATGTTAATAAGAGTATTAAAGAATATCAAAAAGTTAAAGTGCATTAAAAAAAAGAAAAGAAAATGTGCCATTAATTTTGATTAAATATTTTAATCGATTGACAGCCCTTGTATAAAATTCATCAGTGTTATGTCACGCCCCTCCCACTCTGCCTGGGAGATGTGTGCATGCAGTGACAGACTTTACAGTGTGGATAGTTAAGTCCCTTTACTCCGCTGGTCTGTTCTCCCAGCGTTATTATTATTATTAACGTCCTTTGTTACAACAGTGTGTTGGTGACAATGTAAGTATCATAAGGAATACCTGACGTTATGACTTCATGGCGCTATAATACTAATTGTCAATACGGCAGTTTTTACATACATACATACAATACAAAGCTATGTGATAACAGGACCAGAATAAGTAGTAAATGGGGCAACTGTGACTCCACTCCACATGTCCAAAAGGCTGTGACATCAGTGTTTGAATGAGCATTAGAAACTCCTCCTGATGAGCACATCGGTGTATGAAAGTACTGTGAATAGGTGAATGTTGGCATGTATTGTAAGGCAGTTTTAGTGGTCTAGAGGTGCTATATAAATGCAGTCCAAGATTGAGTGCAATGCAGTGGAGTCGTAGGATCAACTTCACTATTTGGTATTGAATCCAACAATGTCCTGCAGAAATCAAACAGCTGTGTGGTACTATCAGACAGGTCCTCTCTATCTTTTTTATCAGTTTTATATCAGCAGAAGCATACAGGTACATTTTTATGTACAGTAAGGAGAGATATTACTCTTATGTGCTGGGTTAGAATTTGATTATTGAATATCTCTCCAATTTCTTAATGTAAGTGCCAAGACTTAAGGATAGTGTTTGCAGCTTGTTTAGATGTCAAAAGATCAAACCCCTATAGGCTGTACTGGTCAAGGGATCACTGAATAATTCTGGTAGATTTAGATAGAGTGGATCTATATAGCAGTTACAATCCTGAGATTTAACATCTGGTAATCATCATCACAGTTTGGCTTATAGAAAAAGATGCTCCTTTTGCTCTGATATAGAGTCTGTGCTGGATGTGGTGGTGTCAGGTCCCATGACCACCTCAAAAATGTAGATGTGTGTTCCGAACTTTGAAAGATGTATAGCAAAGTGTGTGAGCCAAGGACTTTTGACTTGTGCATCTATTAACTGTAGCCAAATCGGCGATGCCTGACAGCCATCGCCGATGGACACCACATCGGCGATGTGCTGCCGCCGCCGCCGCCACCCCCGTGCGCAGCAGTCTCCCGCATATCGATAGCGTCTCCATGACGCCCGCAAATTAGACGTATTCTCCCGGAATCTGAAGTGAACGAGCAAGAGCGCGCACTAGAGTGACAGCGCGTGTGTGTTTGTGACTATAAATGCAGCGCGTGCGAGAGCAAAGCTCTGTGTTGCCGCTTATTAGAACAATCGCATCACGATGCTTTGCTTTGAACATCGTCGATCGTCCAATTCCTGGACATCGTCCCAACCCTATAGCCAATAGCAACCACATGTTAAGGAACAAAACCGTGCATTGAACAAACAAAAGTGGAGCACATTAATTAGTCAAACGTACTGATAATCAGTACGGTCGGTTGTAATGTCTATTAAATTTGATGTGAAGGTTTTAACTTTCTTTGTGTTTTCTTTCTGTCACAGATGCAGATCTACATGTACAACTCAGACGACTTTGACAGCCTCAGTGCTGCGCTCAGGGAGAGGAGGATCATTGCAGCTATGGCAGTTTTTTTTCAGGTGGGAACTTTTTGTTTTCTCCTCAAGCCTAACTCTGTTTGTGTGTGTCTAATTTGTATATAGAGACGGAGTAGAGGCTGTTTGGTCTGCTTTTTCCTTGTAGGATTTGGACTTTATGGTTCATGGCTTACACAACAGTTCACCCCACTTTTTGTATCATTATCTGCTTATCCTTGTGTCAGAGTTTGTTCAGACAGCAAAAAACACAGATAGTAAACTACTACAGTTGTGTCTCATTATCTAACACTACAGGGGAAATCTGGGCCTTGTGGACTCACTGTGCAGCTTTAGGGTTTACTGTTTTGATGCTCTTTTTTGGAAGCTGACCAATCAGACCTTATTCAGCTGAAGTCTGTCAGCTGTTAGGGAGTGTAGCTAAAGAAGCTTGCTGTGTGAAGTCTGTGGAGGCTCCACTGGCAATGACTGAAGACATAATGGCATATGCTCCATTTAAAGGGGCCCTGTGGACTTTTCTTGTAAGTAAAAAATAAAAGTTACGTTTAAATTGAACTGCTCCATAGTGCTACTAGACAGATGCCTATAAGGATGATTGGTTCCTAAACGTTTTGAATTGAGAGCAAACATGTAGGAGTGAATGGCTGAAGGATGTGGTTCTCTCATGAACTAAATGTGTTCTTTGGTCAGACAGAACAACTTTTTTTTTTTTTTACAGAAATCAAAGAAAACTTCTCAAAGTTATTACCGAAATAAAGTTGTGTTTATCATAGTTGGCACAGTCTAAAGCAGAGGTGTTAGTGGGAGTGGAGGGAGTGATGTGAGGCAAAGATACAGTCTGAGGTGAAAGAGACATGTGCATGCCAGCATTCTGAAAACAACAGGAAGTTAATTATTATAGTTTGGCCACTGGCCTCTTTCACAGTGTCTACACAATAAACAATAAGCAGCATGTTAGTGGAGAAGCAGCAGCAGCAGCAGAAGGGGGTAAGACTAAAAAAAAAACCCTGATCTAAACTCTATGAACTGTATGAGATCCTCTGATTCATTTTATTTCACTGAAATAACTTACTTGATCAGAAGTTCAAATATATACATGTAAATATGATCATTATGATATAGGAATTTTTTTTTAGTATAGTTTATTTTGCACAAGTTAAAATATACACAAAAATGACAGATAATAAAGAGTGCAGGGAGAGGCAGAAAACCCAAATGGGCTTATTAATAGCCTCCACCTAAAAAAAAAAAAATCTATCACTCTCAATTGGCAGGAATAAAAAGTTCATTTAAGGCCATCGATTACCTAAGTGGGCTTTTACTTGGACCATTAACCCCCAGTTAATATTTCCTCCTCTCACTTCAGTCTCTTTCTCTCACTGTGTCTATGTCTTAAGTCTCTCTTTCAGTCTCTTGCTTTCTCAGGCTCTGTGGCTTGTGGAGATAAACATATGCACACTTGCAAACATTCATATCGCCATATGATTGGATAAAACCCACATTACACAAAATGTACTCCAAAAGAACTCACTGTTTGTCATGTCCCACTCATCATTACATACTGTCTAAAATCAAACCATTGTAACAGATTCGGTGTTCATTGTTATATTTGACATATTCTTTGTTACTCTGTACATCCTAACACTGTTATTTTTCACACCATAGTCATATTGCATTCAACACTTTTTCCCCATCCCAACCATTCCACACACTCTAAAATGTGCCATAATAGTCAATCCTGGCAATGTAACTATCATTTGTTTAGTCTATTTTGACTTGTTGATGGAGTATTAAGTAATATCATTTACAATTTATCTTAAAATTGTACAAATACAAAGGTATATTGTGTAAGGAGCAGGAGGAAATGAATGATCCCCCCCCCCCCCCCCGTGACAAGGATATAATTGATGTTTGATTTAGTTAAATCACAAAATTGACTTGGTTCGGTTTAGGGAAAGGCAGTTGGAATGGTGGTTGGTTTGGATTCAGTTCTTTATTAAAACATGTGGCTGGCAATTTTCTATATTTTTAATAACTGTCAACAAATCTCCAAACCAAAATGAGAGACTTTGGATGGTGTGCCATGGATTGAAAAGACTTCAAAGACTAATAACAGCAATCACACTTTAAGTCTCAGAAGAGTAGTTGAGTGTAAGGCAGACACCACTTAGGATGTGCAGAAATGTGGTACTATTTACAGCTTCACAAGTTTGCTGTGTTACATATCACAACCTCTTGACGGAGTACTTAAGTTCTTTGAGAAATGTACAATGTAGTACAAAGTCGATAGGTTGTGATATGTAGCACAACAAGCTAGTGAAACTATCCCCTGCATGCTCAGTGACATCTGTCTTACATGCAGTGTTGGGGAAGTTACTCAAATAATGTAATATATTACACATGAACTTTTTTTTAAAAAGTAATGCATTACGTTACTTAATTACTCCCTGTGGAGAGTAATTACACTACTAGTTACATTACTTTTGCGTTACTCCTCAGCAACGCTGGTGATGTTGTGTAAAAATAATATGTATCAACAGATAAAATAATATGTCTTGACCATCATAACACCATGTTGTACAAATAAAAACTCCCTCAAAAATAATATATAGACAACCTGCTTCTCCTTGGAGTCAGCACAAGACTGGACAGGCTGAAGAGACTCTATACATGGTTGCACTACATGGCGTTTCCAACCTAAAATAACTCCGCCCAATTTATACATAATAATTGAAGAACTAATGTAACGCAAGTAACTCCACATTTCTTAGTTTAGTAACTCTAATGTGATTACTGACTGTAGACATTTTAACGCGTTACATTACTGTGTTACAGGTAAATGTAATGTGATTACAGTTACATTGTAACGCGTTACACCCAACACTGCTAACATGTGAGTTCTTTCTAAACAGTGTACCATGACCAGACTCTTTGTGATGAATGAACATGCTTAACAATAGTAACCTCAACAATGACATGTTTTAG
This sequence comes from Scomber scombrus, assembly GCF_963691925.1. Taxonomy (NCBI): domain Eukaryota; kingdom Metazoa; phylum Chordata; class Actinopteri; order Scombriformes; family Scombridae; genus Scomber; species Scomber scombrus. The sequence continues at coordinate 1,706,468 of NC_084972.1, forward strand.
GACGACAGGAGGTCTACGGCACAGAGGAATCAGATATATCAGGCTTTGGATACACATGCAATATTTGTAAGATGATTAGTTCATTGTTGGTTTGACAGTATGAAACATATACAAAAATCACCAGCCTCATCATATACTTTAACCTCCTGAGATCTGAGCTTTTGTTTGGTATGTATTTTTAATTACTCCTAGATATTTGGGATCAGTAGGACCTGATAAGTACAAAAACTAAGCATTGTCTTTGAACAGGAAGTAGTTTTTGAAAAAAAATAATGTCCTCATATGGGGATAATAGGTTTATTTTACTGTATAACATAATTAATTCACCAGTGTATAAAACTGTTTGTTTCTTTACATTTACACCTTCCCTTTGCAAAGTCCCTATGTCCTCAAACAAGTACTTCCTGATTAGCAGTGTCGTAGCTTGTTGCTATTGCTAAAATTAGTCAAATGTGTATAGCATATCAAACTACAAACATTATTAAACATAAATAAATACATTTCAACCATAACATTTGATAAGGTTTTGTACCTGGTAGACTTATTTCTGGGGATCAGCTGTTGATTGACTTGGCTAAGATGCCTGTCATCTCGTTTTTACACTGATGAATGTATTGTGCTTTTGCTACCACTAGGTGGCACAACAAAGTTTGTACAAACCAGGCGGGGAGTTCCAGTCCTCTGAAATGAGGCCAACACGGAAGTAACTTAAAACTGCATTCTATCAAAAGGCCACCAGGGGGCGACCGTTTTGTTGTCAAAAGGACTTCCGTCTCTATACAAGTCAATGGAGAATTCACCAACTTCTCACTTGATTTCTAACCTCAGTAAACGTTTTCAAAATGTGTTTATGGTCTCAATCGCTAGTTTAAAGCCTTCTTCAATGCAGTATGATGTTCATTTGTGAAATTTTGGCCTCCCTGATTTTATATTTGACAATAAAGCAGGGTATGCATTAGGGCGTGGCTACGTCGTGATTGACAGGTTGATTGGTTCACAGGTTCAGGAGGGCGCCTCATGCTCCTCCTGATGCCCATATAAGTAGAATCTGTGTTTTTATTTTTCCCAGCATGCACCTGAAATTTTCAAGATGGCGCTGTTCAGATCCGATACTATTGGCCTCCGAGCAGCAGTCCACAAACGGGGTGACGTCACGGATGTTACGTCCATTATATATACAGTCTATGGTACAAACGAGGACAACAGGTCAAAGTTAAGCAGAATGAAGTATAAGGTCCAACAAACCCAAATTGTAATGTCCCCATATGAGGACGGAGGGTTGCAAAATGACCTTTATCACCATGCTTAAAATGATCAGGTCCTGATACAGTGCTGATACAGTGCTGCCTCAAATCTAGACTGGTGAAATCCTCAAGAACGGATTAACTGAAATGAAAATGTTTCATTTCTGATTTCCAATGTTGCTAACTTGATTTGACTTAATCATATTAAATCATTTTATCATTAATATGTTATTTTTATATTAAGTCTGTTGTGTTATCTTTTCAGCCTACTGTAATGGTTTGTATTTGTATGAGTGTATACAAGATCACAGTTCACCTTAGTTTGGCATTAAAGGAAAGGTCAGTGGGGTTATCAAAATCATTAGGAATCAATAACATTGTTTGTCACCAAAAAGTGAGTAAGCAGTTGGCAGGAACAGACAAATATGCAATTGTGAAATACAGATGAGTGGGAAGATGGAGGAATTGCTGACGTAGAAGCATTCTGAAATGGCAGAATAAGTTGGCTTTATTTTGAAAAACAGCCAAAGCTGCTACCTTTACGAACAGTTGTCCTGCGCACACACACACACACACACACACACACACACACACACACACACACACACACACACACACACACACACACACACACACACACACACACACACACACACACACACACACACACACACACTGTTACCTCCAGTAACATTCTCTCCCCCTTGTCTGATTTATGATATGGCGGTGCTTTCACATTTCCTCTAAACCTGATGATATTGTGCTGTTGCAACCTGCAACCTCAAAACTTGATTTGAACCTGTGGCCTCAATAACTTGGTGCTCAGCAGGTTGAGCTGGTGTGTTTGCTCCTATGCAAAGAGGAGTGTGTGTGTGTGTGTGTGTGTGTGTGTGTGTGTGTGTGTGTGTGTGTGTGTGTGTGTGTGTGTGTGTGTGTGTGTGTGTGTGTGTGTGTTTGCATTCTTTAATCATCAAGATTGCCCCAATGCTTCAATTTGTCTTTGGTAACCTGAGAAGACTCAGACTGATATCCAATAGTTTATACTGTGTTTCACTGTGAAATGGAAAATACAGCTTGTTTTGATGCACTGCATGTGTGCTAAATTAAAGCATAACACACACACACTGAGTGTTAGCGATGATTTTAATTTTGTGAGCCGGTACATGTACGTGTGTGTGTGTGTGTGTGTGTGTGTGTGTGTGTGTGTGTGTGTGTGTGCGTGTGTGTGTGTGCGTGTGTGTGTGTGTGTGCGTGTGTGTGTGTGTGTGTGTGTGTGTGTGGGTGTGTCTCCTGAGCCTGCTTGTGTTTATGGTGATGAGTCGTGTTGAGAAAGAAGCTCTCCTCCTGGAATGATAAGCTTAAATGTGTCTTCTGCCAGGCTCGATTTAAAAAGACAAAAAAGACATAATTTCATTTTTCCCCAAAAAAACTAAACAGAAATCTAATTGCATTTCTTTTATGAATAAATGAAAAGTAGATATTAAAAATTAGATTTCAAGTTGGGTGATTCCATACTTTTAGTTAGCAGTTCATTAGGTTCACCTTAAACTTGTAGTGCGCTGTTGCAGCCTGTACAGTCCAGTAAATGGTGCTCTCTGACATGTGTTGTCAGTTACAGTCATTATGGCTTTGGGTGGATAGCACACTCCTTACATTACACCATTTCAACTGAAATGAAATACATTTAAGGACCTCGATTTGAACTTGATTAATAATTGCTAAGTCTAAATGCTGAGGCGATACAGAAATGATGAAGTAATTTAAAGGCATTCACTGAATTATCATTAGTTGTTACAGGTCATTATGCGTAATGTTGCCAATACATTTGATGTAAATGTGATGTGCTTTGATTTGTCAGGTGTATTTTATCCATATCAGCCACCCTCAGACCAGCTGTTACTATCACACTGATTGGCAGGTTGTTTTATACATTCAAAAATCACTTTACAACTAGTCTGAGCCATTCATATTTTCTGATGCAGACTACATCAGTCAGTACTGTAAGCACAATACTAGAAAAGCTTTGTATTTCAAATATGATGAGTTTAGAAATACAGATATAGTAAGTCAGACTTTTTTTATTTTTTTTAAATTTTTATTATTATTGTGAATATACATGTGACTTTACAATGTGGTTAAAAAAAAAGATGAAAAAAAAAATTTAGGCTTTAACATGTAAATAATTCAGCATGCGTGTGTATAAAACAGAAGAGGAACAAGTAACAAACCAGACTGGATATTCATTATATCAGCATGTTAAACCTGAGACATGTGATGAAGTTCTTAATATGTTGTGACTAGTTTATTTTCACACCTATGGAAATACCCTGAGTGACAATGAAAATAGAAATTGAATACACTCCAATACCATGCATTACACAACAACACACACACAAGCGACTTTAGAGGGCAGAAATCAGCAGGACAACATTATTTGTCTGTGCCTTCCAAAACCATCACACATTACTGCTGAAAACTAATATGTTATGATGTGACAATGCTGTGGTTAAGGTCAGGATCTGGTCATGGTTTTTAAAAAGTAACACTGAAACAACCCAAGATATTCTGTGTTACCGTCTGATGTTTTTTGTTAAACCATCCATCCACCCTGACCTCCACATCAACTTTGTGGCTCTATAATAATGTCACCTGATTCCCTCCTTTGATCCCATCATAATCAATATAACAACTACAGGACTTCTGTCACTTGCATTAATGACTAATTGTGATGGTTTTCTTGGGAGGACAGTCTCCCAATATAACACCAGAGAAAAATCAGCTGCTCACTATTGTCACAAGAGATTCCACACTGTACAGGGGTTCCCATTTTTGTGATATTACAAAATAAAGTATTCCTTTACTATAATAACAGAAGGTTCGACACTGTACCATGGTGCCATAAAATGTGCTGGTCCTTGCCTGATTCGTATTATTTTATCTCTTTCTGTGTAAGAACAGTCACCATCTTCCTTGTTTTGTTTTCTTTCCCTCCTAAAAGTTGTTCCCTCCTCCTCCATCGATGTATTTTTGCAGCGACTACATTGCATTTGCCTCTGTGTCATGTATTAACCTAAATCATCACACTCATGTTACAGGACAAATTGGCTCCATCATCTCGGCCGAGCGTGGGAATCATACTTTTATGGCCCGGCATTGCATTGCGCCGCTGCCTCGGATTGAAACAGATGACAGTTGTAAACAGCTATCATTGCCCTTTTATTTGCTTATTTACAGCCCTGCATGCCTCACACTGTAAGCCACATGCTCAGCCAGCAGCAGCAACATGCAAAACAGAAGCCCAGCTGGAATGTAATGACATGATATTTATACCTTAAGGTAACAAGAGAATCCCACTGAGTTTCATTTCACGTGATTTTGGAGCGTCTGTGCCTCACTTGCAAAGAAGAGAGAGACAAAACAAAGTGAAAGAAGGAAAACCAATCCTGGAGTCTGCTTACCCACAAAAAGACCTAGTATAACAATAGCAGAATGGAAGAACAGCCCATCTTGATGGCATTGATTGACGTTCTGCAGTGATTTGTAAATTCATTTAATTTGTTAATACTGTATGCAAGTGCTTTGCTTTTTGGAGGGAAATGTATGCAAAATTAATCAGGTCACATACTGTTAAAGAGATGCTGGATATCTGTGCTTAGGATAACCTGAAGGTCTCACAGAGCCTAAAACAAACTAGGTTGTATGAGGTGTGTTAAAGAGGACATGGTTGGGTAAGTGGGCATGGTGGGTGGGATCAGATGGTGGGGCAAGGGTTTAAACAGCTGATAGCCAACAAGAACACAGTTTAAAGTATACTGAGACCTTTATCGTTCCACTGTGAGCTCACCTACTCACCTACAGATGACGTTCATATTTGAATGTTATACAGTGCATCACTGACATTCACTGCTAACATGCACTTTATGTAGCAAGGAGGACAATAATGGTCAGAAAGGTGGATGAGTGTATATAGTAATAATAGCAGACTTTGATGCAGCAGACCACAATTCTATTCCCATCAGTGACCTAACGTTACACATTTTCTTATCATGACTGCAATGTTTCCATCACATTTACAGTGTGAGTGTTTGCTCTGAGAATAGATGATTAATGATGATAATTAAATTATACATTTCCAACTGTGGATAATAGATATTATCGAGTGTCATAATGATATGTTTGCAGTATTCCGAGAAAAGGCGATAAAGGACATGATGACACACAGTGCGTCATCTGTGTTGATGTTTTTCTATTACATATAAAGATAACAAATAAAGTAGATCCACTCAGAGATAGAATTTATATATATTTGTTTACTTCTAACTTTAGATATATAATGCACAAATGAACCCATCCCTTTTCTGTAAGTTAACTGAACTTTAGAAAGATGTTTGAGGTGAATATTTATGACCCCAAAAGAAAAGGCCATGGGTTCAAGGATCATTTTATTATGGAAACCAAGCATCACTACTTGACTCTAGTATAGAAATGAATTAAGCGAGTAATCCATTTGCCTTTTAAAACCTTGTGGTTAATTTGAATTGGTTCCATACTTGGGGGGGGGGGGGGGGGTATTCTTCACATTAAAAGTAGCAGTGTCAAAGTGGAGGTGCTCATCAGGAGTAAGAACAGCATGATGAAAGATATGGTTTCAAGACATAGGAGACCTCATACTACTTCTTTCTGCTCTAAATCCAATACCCCCAGTGACAGTAATTAGGCAGTATATGCCGACAGTGCTTAAGCAGCACTGCACTGCTTCCAATTCAGCACAGTGCACACCACTTGAGGAGACATTAGCCTCAGCAGTTATGCAATGAAACAGAATTCATTACGAGTAATTTGCCCGTCGGTCACTTTTTGGTAATTTGCCAGAGATTTTAGAAGATATCCCACAAACGATCGTCAAATTGACAAAGTTTTTGTTCTTTGCTGTGATGGCGTGATGAAAGGCAACGTTCCTGTGTGCTTTATCTTTGCTGTCCCTTCTCTGCATGACCGCTGCCCTACTTATTACACACCATCACTCACACTGAAGAATCGACTGCCAGCGTCACTGTTCTCCTCCCTCTCACAAAAAGATACCTTTTATTCTGATTTTGAAATTTGATAATGTTTTTATTCAGGACAACAAGGGCACAGTCACAGACTTATGTCCATATCTACAACTTTACATTGGTTTCAAGGGAAAACATGTTTTAAGTAGCTTGTACTGAGGATATCACAATCTGAAGTAAATGATGAAGAACAGGACTGTAGCTGAAACAAAGGTGGGGGGTGAGATGTAAGATAACAGTACACCAACAAACCAACATAGTGGAATAGTAGCTGAACATGACCACCTCAACATTATTCAAGGAAAGCATGTCAGAACATGTCTGTAAATAAATCTTCAGAAATAGTTCAAAAGCCTCATATCTTGTTGGAAGAAATAAATAAGAGTAAATTATAGAATACAGTGGTAGCACAGTCCTGTCTGCTTTATATCCCATTCAGACTGAATGCATCATATCATATTTAAGGTCATACTGCTCACATTAAACTTTTTTTTAAAACAATGCTGAGGTAGTCAAGTGATGAAGCATTCTCTGCAGCTGCCTTAGAGAAATTGATGAGAATCATCAAAGTAACTTACAGTATGTGAACATGTGCTGTTAAATATGAGTGAGATGTGATTTACTGCTAGGCAGAGTGATGTTCTAACATGATGTTTCACTGAGGTGTTAGTCTGGAATCCAAAGTGTTAGTGCTACTCACCTAATTCCCAAAATCAACACTTTAGATGAGCAGCAGTATTATCACATATGATTCACACATAAACTCTGACTCTCACTCTTTATCATATTAATTCTTATTTAGCAGAAAACACATAAACCTGGCAACTCTGCAGAGATCTTACAGGTAACATTATGTGTATGTGCAGTAATATATACTGTATACTGCTGCTCTTATTTATAACTGCATCTGTACTTATATATATGTATGTATTACTGCCATTTTTATATTCTCTTTTTTCTACCCCTTAGTGTATTTTATGTGTCGCATTGTTTGCTGGTTTATCTTTATTGTCTGTTGCTGTTTTTATGTGTATTAACCACAGAGATCACATAATTTCATTGTACTGCTGTGCAATGACAATTAAGGCATTCAATTGAATTGAATTGAATATCCTCATTGTCCAAACTCTATGCCTATGGGTGGACAGTGCATTTGTCAACACTTAATTGCTTAATTAGTGCAGACATGAGTGTTGAGAAAGATGATTTGCTGATTGACACAGTGACAAGTTACAGTCAGCACACTATCCAATAGTCCACAACCCAGTAACACTCAGTTTACTATCAGACAAGACTATAGAAACCAGAAAATATTCTCCTTTAATAAGGTGAGACCAGATCATTTTCTTAAAACTGACTCAAAACAAGTTGATTGATTGAACTGCCAACTACTTGATTGATTATCAAGTAGTTGGCATTTTATCTTCTGTTGATCGACTAACTGATTAACTGAACCTGATTTCTAGTCGAGCATCAGCAATGATCAAATATCTATTGTAGGATCGCTTTCGTAGCTGAGTGGTAACCGCGAAAGCCACATAATCGCAACGTCCCTGGTTCGACTCCAGCAAGGGACCTTTGTTGCGTGTCATTCCCCTCTGTCTCTCGTGCTCCTTGTTTCCTGTTGGCCTCTCTGCCATCTACTTTCAAATAAAGTGCCCAAAAACATAATTAAAATGAAAAAAAGATCTACTGCAGAAATTGTCTGAGTCTCCTTCAGTGTAGAAGTGATGGTCCTTTGTTAGCAAACTATTCCAGGAACAATGAAAACTAATAAACAGAAGTCAGGAACTAAACAAAGAACTAAAGAGTAAAAATGAAACAGTTGCATCTCCACCACATATGAAGAAATGTGAAGTAGGTGAATTAGACGGATGATGGATTTAAAAAAAAAAAAAAAAGTACAATGAAACATCATTTTCTTAAACATGGAAACAAAACAGAAGTCCTGATGTTGATAGAGTTAGCCAGTACTTCTTTATTTTGTCAGTAAAGCTTAACAGCTGAAATACACCAGGCAAGGACACAACATCCAGTGTCCTTAAATGTAGGTCGGAGAACCACCAGCGGCCAGAACAAAGTGTTTATAACTAAGAATGACCAGGCGGCCTAATCTCTTTTAATATAGATCCACTGTAGGAATGACCAGATGGCCCAGAATCCTCTAGTTTTTACCTGAAAATGTCTATAAGTTCAGTCTAGCTCTTAGAATGACTGGAAGGCACAGTATCCTTCTGTCGGCTCTGGAACGAACAAGTAAAGAACAGCAAAATAATGCCAGAGTTTCTTGCCAGACATTTTCCTCGTCTTCCACCAGCTGCTGATGAATTGGTCTCTGATGTAATTAATAACTCTGCACTCCAATGTGTCTTCTTTGAGAGAAGTCCAGTCATTGCTTCCATTACATTGTGGATTCATCAGCAGTTAGTGCTGCCAAAGGCAAGAGAAGGAGATGAGTCACTGTAAAACACAGGAGGAGGTGAAGGAAGTCAAGAGAAAGAGGAAACTGTGCGTAGTGAGTGATCTTGGATGGATGACAATGGGAGGAAAGGATGGGCAATGAGAGAGAGAAAAGTGGTGGAGAAGAGAAATATGAGGATGTGTCACATTGTACCATGCTTTCTTTTTTTTCCTGACTTGTCACTGCAGTGGCCTGTCCCTGGAGAGAAAGATGGAGATGGAGTTGTGGGGAGGAATGAAGAGAAAAAGCGAGAGACGCAGGATTTGAAAAAGGGAGAAAGGGGTAGATAGCGAAAGAGAGAGAGAGTAGGACATTGTGATGTGAGGCCCGGTGGCTGAGGATCTCAGGGGACGAGCCTGTGGGCTTTCAGAGACAAACATTAATAATGAAACGCTAATTCCCTCTGTCCTCCTTTCTTTCTCTCCCCCTCACTGTCTCTCTGTCTGTCATTTTCTCTCTGCTTCTCCATGGCTGCTTTTATTTCTCTTAATCTCCCTTCCATTGCCCACACACATTTTCTCATCACCCACTTTCTGTCTTGTACATGAATCGAGGTCTTTATTGCAGTTCACATTATTAAAGGGGACCTATTATACTCTTCATTATTTTCAGTCATATATACATATATATATATATATATATATATATATATATATATATATATGTTACAATGTGAGATGTGAGATGTTCATATTAAATGTGGCCAAAGTATCAAATAATGAGGTAAATGTATACAGAAGTAATCCCTATGAGCAAAAAGCACCAGCTTCAGACTGCTCTGAACACTCTGTTTCGACAGTTTTTTCTACTATCAGCCTGAGCTGACCTCAGTTCGTGATGGGTTTCTGTATATGTTTCATCTACTTCATGCACAGCATATTCACTGCTCCACTCCACTAACATTATTACATTTCTGTTGTTTTGGAGGTAATCATGCCCAAGCTATGACTTGAGAGGAGCTGGGACGCTGTGAGTGTGTGTGTGTGTGTGTGTGTGTGTGTGTGTGTGTGTGTGTGTGTGTGTGTGTGTGTGTGTGTGTGTGTGTGTGTGTGTGTGTGTGTGTGTGTGTGTTTGCATTGGTGGGCGCAGATTAGTTATACACTGTTTCTGACATTGCCACAATTAATCTTTTTTTTTTCTACTTCCCTTACATTACTTTCTCCTTCAGTATATATGTTATCAGCTGTACAAACTCAACGTTTTACATAAGTTGGTGATAACTGTGGCTCAGAGCGGTCATCAGTGTATGAATGTGTGTGAATGGGTGAATGTGACATGTAGTGTAAAAGCGGTTTGAGTGGTCAAAAGACTAGAAAATGCTATATAAGTACATTCCATTTACCGTTTAACACAATGATAAGAGACAAATCTGTGGTACAGGACATGTACTCCTGAGTGGCAGTGCAGTCTCCTTTACTTTCAACTTGTTTGGCTCAAGGTGGCACACCGATCTTCAAAATCACAGTCAGAACAGACAGCCTCAGACAAAGATACCATATCCACTGCATATAATCATGTGGTATGTATGTGGATATTTAATGTGGAGGAGGAAAGAACATGTTAATGCAGTTGTGAATCCATGCAGGATGCACTACAAATGGAATGCTAAAACATCAGACAAACCTCTGTGGAAGCAGCACTGCTTCAGGAGACTCTCGGGACTAGTATGAAGTACCGTTCTACAATAATGGTAGCCGAGTTGGCAAGACTAGTGAAAAGTAACCTACTGATGCCTTTGGCTGTCTCTGTTTGGTCCTTGTCTTGACCTGGGGCACCACATGTTTGTTGACAAATCTTCCAGCTCCATCTTGCCTATTTGCATATCACGGTCTAATCACAATGCGAGCAGAATAAAGCAGAGGCAAATGCACAGGCTTCAGGAACAGATGTTGTTATCCAGATACAGATCACATGTTAATGGTGGAAAGGGAGTCTTTTACTCAACGTAGGTATTTTTAAAGTGGGTGTGTCAGTAATGGTACATCTTTGTATGACTGTTCATTTAAGCTATATTTTGGAAATATTATGCAGACCTGAGCCAGTCATTAGTCATTTATACTTGTGCTTGAGTGACAATATAAGTTCATACAAATGCATTTCAAAAGGTCAGCAAATCAGCCATCTTTTCTATAAACACCATTTTTCATTTACAGGTTATCTTGTGGTTTACACAGATGATATGTAGTTGCATACATTGGGATGTGGTAGGATCTTACACAGAACCAGCCTGTTTATTCATTGTACTGTATGTTAACTATGTGTATAATGTATTACATTATATCTTTTTGATATAGTTTATGGCATTAGTACTCAAATACACGTTTTATTTCACTGCATCAAAGGTCCAGTAAGGGTTTATTACATGATAATATTTCAGTACTAAAAAAACTCTATCATGCATGTGCATCTCTGTATTAATGGGAAACATGATGCCTTTGTTGTGTAGTCTTTAAACTGGAGCATAAATATATGCAATGCCCAGGCAGAGACATTGCTGTGTTCATTAGTGAGATCTTGACTGTAGACATTGTAGAAAATGTTTGATTTCACAATCATTCTGCTTAAGTTTTGATATGATAAGTTCAGTTGGTTCAGTTTTGTAGTTCTTACATTTGTGTTTTTGGGATAGTTTCATTCAATTTCCACATAGAGCAGGTCTAGACCATACAGGTCACGATCTTCGCTCTATGGCCTTTTTTATAATTTGTTGTTCCCAAAGTTAGAACTGAATTGGGAAAGAAAACTTTTAGGTGTTCAGCACCTGATGCATGGAACAAATTACAATCTGAATTAAACTTCAAAACCTCGTACCCTAGATTGAATTTAAAGCGCTAGTGGAAATTCTGGCGTCCAGACTGTCTGTGTGTAAGTGTTTTATATGAGGAAGTTTTAATCTAGCTAATCTATGTGTTGTCTGACTCTTTTACTGTAACTGTGTTGCTGCTATCTTGGCCAAGTCTGACCTTGATCTCAATGGGACTAACCTGGTTAACCCAACATGCCCCCATGAGCACCACTCTAGGTGGGCAACCATCTGCCTCGACCGGTTGGGTTGAGAGAGAAATGAAGAGAGGAGAGAGTGTGTGAGCATATACAGTGGTGCTAATTGAGGATTTAAATGTAGGCTACAGAAGTGGGGCCTTTCCATTTTTCACATGTGCTGGCTTGGCTTGACCTGGTTTGACGTGGCGTGTCATCCCAGCACAGCAGGGATTTGCACCTCCATTACAACAGGGCTGCCCGCTTTATGATGTGTCTTGTGATGATGTGCTTGTCTTTAGTACATGATGTTTAAAAGCACTTCAGCGCTGTTGTCTCATTTCCCCAGGAAGTGAGCTGAGCTGTGACTGTAAAACAGTAAATACAGTTTTTTGGGTTTCACAATTTCAGTTCAATTCTGTTAATTAACACTGGGACATTTTAGAAGGGCCACATGATGAATCATTTTATTCCATTTAAGTAATGGGGCTTTTCCACTATACAGTTCTAGCACTACTTGGCTTGACTCGACTCTACTCAGTTTTTTTTGCGTTTCCACTAGGGATAGCACCTGGTACCTGGTACTTTTTTAGTACCTGCTCTGGTGAGGTTCCAAGCGAGCCGAGCCGATACTGAATGTGACGTCAACAGACTGCAGGCCACTGATTGGTCAGAGAGTCACTGGAAGAGTCATGAGCCGTCCCACACAAGAATCAAACCTGGCATTTTTAAATACCGGCAACAGCGTTACAGCGATTCGGCTCTCTTCTCTTTCTTTGTGTGAGACAAAAGGCAGAGGCACAGCAGCAAGTACACCATCGCCTCCATGTCCTCCATTGTTTATGTGTTTTTGTCGTGTATAAAACAAAGTCACAGCAGGTTCTTGCAGCCGTGCTATGACGTCCCCACATTGAGGAGGCACTATAGTAATGGAAAAGGTCGTTCCTGGTACCAAACCGAGTCGAGTCGAGCCGAGTAGTGCTAGAACTGTATAGTGGAAAAGCGCCATTAGTGGAGGGATAAATTGGGAAGTTAGCCAGCTCATCCATGAATACTGATGAAGCCCATCTGACATCAATGCAACCCACTTGGAGGTGGGTCAGCATGCACAGACCTAACTTCAGAGATGGTCAATCTCAGGCACAACTCAGTGCACTTTGGAATGTTTAAACTGGTCATGAAAATGCAAATAAATGCATGGCATAATATGACTCATGGTCAAAATGCTATAGGTTGCCCTGAAATATGATCATTCTGGAGTATTTGTACATTTATTTGGTTTTAAAAGTCACACACAGTCACAACATTTCATCACTTTCAGCATTTGCTCATTTGCACCTCTGCTGATTAACATTAGATAGGCAAAAACACAGGACTGTGGGTTTAAAGAAGCTAGCAAGGGACGTTATAACAATAATAATTATAATAAGGAGAATAATAATATTAATTAATAATATTAATACTTTATTTGTATAACACCTTTCATATATTAAATGCAGTGCTTTACATCAAAATAAATGACATAAACCGAGTGCTTCACATATAAGGAACATAAAATGAGCAAAAGCAATGCAATCATTATTGTAATATAACATGGAATATACAAATACAAATAACAAGAAAAATAGTACATAGTAAAAGTAGTTAAAACATATAATAAAAATGAAGTAAAAATACAACTTTTAAAAGAAGTGCAGTAGTGAGGGATAGAAAAGCTAGTTAAAAGCTAAAGTGAAGAGAGAAGTTTTAACTTTCTCTTAACAATATTCAGTGAACTGGCTTCCCTGATATCTATCGGTAGTTTGTTCCATAGTTTCGGGGCATAATTGACAAAGGCTGCATCCCAGTTCTGAAGGAGATAATATGGTCATATTAACATTTGTTGTTCTTGTCCAAGAAGAACTATTGTTGAGTGAAAGAAGGGGTGCAGTGCTCAGAGTTTGGTAGTGAGCAGCGGGGACAGTTTGGATTTGGAAGAGGAGCATCTGTTGTATGTAGCAGCCAGTCCCTGACACCTGTAACCGCCTCCATCATCATCTCTTCGTGCATCATGTTTGTTATGATCATTCACCACATTCACATGAGTGAGGAAAACAAAAAAATAGATTTATTTTATTTTACCTCAACTGTAGGAATTCTCTCAAGCTATTCTATATATCATCCATAAAAACGGGCTGTGTTTGAAAGGGTTTGTTCATGTTCCTGATAAAAGCACAGAAATTGAACAGCCTGTGTTTTGTTCTATGTGCTTTTGGTGTGGTCCAAGCAGGCAGGCAGTGGAAGCACAAATCCCACTAATCCTTCACACCAAACTTGACAATTAAAATCCAACTAGCCAACAAGTGTGTGTTTCAACATCCAACTGGACATCGTGTGTGTGTGTGTGTGTGTGTGTGTGTGTGTGTGTGTGTGTGTGTGCGTGTGTGTGTGTGCGTGTGCGTGTGCGTGTGTGTTAGTTAAACCCCTGGGTCAACAAGTGTGTTTCTAAATCCAGGAGAGACGAGGTTGTGGAGAGTCTGGGGAGGGAGGGGAAGCATGACAGCAGTCTTGGCAAGCTCTCAGCTGTTCATGCAGTCTGTTGGATATGGAAGCTGGCTGTGGCTTTGTGGTAGTTTGGGTTAGTTTGGATTACACACGTCGGAGCTGTTTCTCACTCTTTAAAAACATAACACATCCACACTGATAGCTGTAAGTAAAGTACTGAATGTTCAGGGATATGTTCTTGTCTCTTTTATATATCCTGTTATTCATTATTTCCACTTTAATAATGTTTTAAGAGGAGATTAATGTAATAGCAGTAGATAGATAGATAGATAGATAGATAGATAGATAGATAGATAGATAGATAGATAGATAGATAGATAGATAGATAGATAGATAGATAGATAGATAGATAGATAGATAGATAGATAGATAGATAGATAGATAGATAGATAGATAGATAGATACTTCATTCATCCCTTTGAGACATACATAAATAAGAATATATATACCAAGATTTGAAGTTAAAAACGAAGGAATTAAAGTAATAGCAATAGTAGCAATTTCAGTATGTAAAAGTATATAATATGTATTGTATATATATGTAATAAAGTATATAGTAGTAGAAGCAGCTGCCACAGTGAATTACAAAAATATGTCTATGGCTCACAATCCCAGCATTATAATTACAAATCATATTGTGTGGTTAGCTGTAGCAGCTGTAGAGATTAGCTTCTCAGGTGAGGAATCAAGTGACATACAATACAAAAGACACAAGTAATTGACTTTATATGCTTCACATTATGCTTCTTATGCAATGCAATTTTTGCGAGGGAAGAGAATTGAAGATGTGTAGCGTTGGTTTATGTTGCCCCCATGTTTTTTATCATGTCCCACAGATACAAAAAGATTATCCCATAAGGGGCGGCTGTGGCTCAGGAGGTAGAGCTCAGGTCGTCCTCCAATTGGAAGATTGGCGGTTCGATTCCCGGCTCCTCCAGTCCACATGTCGATGTGTCCTTGGGCAAGACACTTAACCCCAAATTGCTCCCGTTGCTGTGCCAACGGTGTACGAATGGTTAGCTTCTCCTGATGTGTAGGTTGGCACCCTGCGTGGTAGCCCCTGCCATCAGTGTATGAAATGTGTGTGAATGGGTGAATGAGTTGTAGTGTAAAGCGCTTTGAGTGGTCGAAAAGACTAGAAAGGCGCTATATAAGTACAGTCCATTTACCATTATCTGTAGAAGCTACAGTATCTCATTGCTCACTCAATATGGAGCTTTTGTGCTCAGCAATTAGGTGAGTAGGCAGTTGTTTTGTGTGGTGTTTTCTTTTAATGGAATGGAGAGTGTAAGGATAGAGGGAGTTAGGTTATTGTTTAGATTGTAAAGCCCCCTGAGGGAAATGTGTGATTTTGGGCTATACAAATAAACATTGACTTGACTGAAAATCAACCAGGAAATTTTGAGGTTTCCCAACATGCCTCAGGACATTTGCATAAAGTGGAACTTGTTTCAACTCTCAGTCATATGTTGGAGATTCATACCTTCATACCTTCATACCTTCATACCTTCATACCTTCATACCTTCATACCTTCCCCACCATTAAAAATGACTGACAGCCTGCTGCTTCTTCTCTCTTTGTAAGTCTGCACCAGAGGTTAATGTTTTAGAATATCCATTAAATGTTCCCATTTTAAAATACAAAACACTTTAAAAGGTCAGTTCACACATCATCCAGAAACACGATTTCCACTTAGCCACTTAGCCTCAAGCCATGCAGGTAGTCTTGATTTGATTTGACCAGGTTAAAGATATCCAATCCTTACACTTCTGCTGCCACGCCAGTATAATGGAGGTGAAAGGTATTTTCCTTGTTTCACTTTCCAAAGCATTGAAAAATTACATTTGAACAACTCAACAGCAGCATCTTCCAGAAAGAATGGGCCTCTTTAACAAACAGTGTGTATGCACAATGTTCTGCTTCAACCGTGTGTACAAAACATTTGAATTTTTTAAATTTTTTAATATCTTCCTACCTGAATCTGTTCTTACTCTAAACTAATTTAAAACTGACTCAGACCATGTGCATGCACACATTATAAACATCCCATGGTTCTAAAAATGATATAGTCAATATTTATTCAGTATAAACAGAATACTAACCCTTACATACTGTTGGGGCCAAATTAAGCCCATTTTGACATTTGACAGCTGTAAAAAACACTGCAAATGTCTTTTACTCTAAAATTTGATGACTTTTCCTAAAGTGGCCCAACATGCACAAAAAAGTAAATAAATTAAAATGTTATACTTTTGTATAGGTGCTACACATTTTTGTCCATTGAGGCTGTTCTATAGTTAATAGTTATTATAAGATAGTAGTTATGAGGATTTCTTTTTATGATGTAGCAGTGAAGACTGATGGCTCTAATGGTTATACAATAAACCCCACACTTCCATAAAGTTCTTGTCATTTTCACTTTACATAAAATACATTTATATCATTATTACTATGTTATATTTTCATGTCTTAGGTAAAATAGGACATGATATTGTGTGATAGGAGATGTTTAGTGGTGTAAAAGATAAAAAAAATACACTCTCTCTGCTCTCTGAAACATGAATCAAGGTTTAATCACATTTATTGATCAGTCAGATCAACTATTGATGCTTTCTAAACACATCTGTGGTTAACTTGCTTGCGTTTCAATACAATCATGTAAAAATAGGCATGTGTGTCCATGAAACAGCTTTACCTTTTGTAGTAGAACACGTTACTGTGGCTTGAATCACAGCACCATTTCTTCATTTGTGCTGGCTCGTTTTTCTGTGCATTTTAACCAACACTTAGCATGGAGGTGGCAGATCAGAAAACACTCATTGAAATGAATCATTTTTTTTATAGCAACCATATAGGTAGTATAGGAAGGCACTCATGTATTTTGTTATTTAGGTATGAGGACTTTGATTTGATTTTTCTGCTTCGGTTTTATTGATTTCCAGCCTCCATGACAACAAAGATGCTCTAATAGAAGACAATGAAAATGTGTGTGTTACACCACGCGCTCTCTGAGTTCAGATGGAGAGGGCCTTTGAGAGCTTGTTGATTGCGGCTGTTTGTTCCTCCTAATTACACTGCACTTGTTTTCTCAGCATCTCCTCTACGCTTTCTGACTTCCCCCTCTCTCCCTCTCTGTCAGTTTTATAATATATCAGTTTTTCTCCTGATTTCTCATCAGTCTCTTTTTTTTCTTTAAATTAATACAGTAGAGTACTTTACTATTGTTTTACATAAGCATGAGTCAGCCATGCAAGCTTTTGTAACCACACATGATCATACTTTCATGCATTGACTCAAGTGGAAACATTTGCAGGCACTTGCACATAAATGTGTGCATTATAAGACACTATATGCCTGCGGGGGACTGAGTCAGAAGGAAAATGCTCAACATTTGCAACAAACAAAGAAAAAAGCAATGCTGTTGGGGGGTCCGTGGGGGCAACAATTGTAGACTTATAAAAGACACAACAGAAAAAAGAAAATAAGAATGATTGAGAAGAATTTTAAAAATTCATGTTACCTGCTTTACATATTACAGGTCATATTAGTACATTTGCATGTTTCTCTAGCCTGAATACATATATTTTAACCCTTACGTACTGTTCAGCATCAAATTTGACCCATTTTTAACATTTGCAAGCTATAAAAACACCTTATATACATTTATTTTCCTAATGTGACCCACAACATACCAAATTGGAAATAAAATGCATCATTTTTAATTTTTTGTGCACCTGATACACATTTTTTATATATGCAAATGTACAAATTTGACTCTGTTTATTTTGAAAAAACCTTCAAAAATCAGTATTCAAATGTGTCGTTTGTTGTATTAATCATATTCTATAAAATGTTCTCCTGGACTATAAAACAGTGATAGTGAATGTCTTTTAATCAAACAGGAGGATTAATCAAACATTAATGACTGATGGTGAATGTATGAATGTGAATTAGTGTAGAGACTAATTATGAGTCAGAATATGAACAGTATGTGAGTATGCAGTCATGTTTTCTATGCATAATAATGCTGTATATTGATCACTGTATCTTACCACAGATCTATCTTTTTTGTGTTTTCCCTCAGGTGGGAGGGAAGGACAACCCTGCAGTCGACCCCATCATCCACGGTCTGAAGGGTGTGGTTCATCATGGTGAGTAGCAGCACCAGTGTCCAGTCATACAAGAAAATCTAACCTACTCATTCATTAGACAGCCGTGATTTTAGGAGTTCAGATTTTCTGTATTAATATGAATTAAAGCTGCAAGTAGCGATGAACAGGCCCTCGCTCCGTGCATGCAGAGCTGTGTTGCAGTCTATTGACACATAGACTTGTTCAGGGTGGGAGATTGGACAATGCATGTTGGAGTTATAAGGACTTCCTTTTTAATGGTGAAACCTCAAAATTCACGGCACAGCCATGCCCATCAGGTATAACAGAGGCAAGAGATTTTAATAACTTTGCATCTCCATGCTTTTAATATGATACGGCGCAAATTTGAAGTGGGTGATGCATGTGTACCGAATTTCGCCCAGACCCTGCTATCAAAGTCAAATAAACTTTCTCTCTTGCTTAATGACTAGAGTGTTGCTCAGCAACAAGATATAATGGAAACAATTGTTCAGTCATATTGCTGAACTAAAGCCTCGGTCAGTATCATCGTTCTTCTTGTAACAAATCTTATGAGTCATTCTGTCATGTGAATCATGAGTCATAACTAAATGTCCAAATTAAGGGAGATGGCAAACTGTGACTGTCCTGGATGAGTTTGAGGTAGAGTCTGTTCATAACATATAAATAGTGCCATCTCCAGAAAATAACCTGAGGCAAGCTGACCCAGCACCATGAAGCTGAGAAACAATGTTCTAGTTGTGTCCATATTCAGGTAAAACAGGTGCTTTTCGGTGTGGACGACCTGATATGACACTCTATGACACAGTAAGACTCTAATCAGTGCCGGAATTCAATCCCATGTATTTATTGGGACACATTCTGTCCATTCAAGCCAGTTTACATGAAAGGAACTGCTGCTGTCAGCCAATCAGGGTCCAGTATTATGAGGACTTCGGATTCATTTAGTTTAATTTCAATGTATCTGCAAACTGTGACAGCAGAACAGTATTCCTGTCCTCAGCTATGATATATTTGAGAAGTGAACAAGTCCAGACCTCAGTCCAGATCAGCTTTACACACTGATGGGGCATACATAATATTTGAACTGTAAATTTGCTTTGCTAATTTCCTCACTGCACTCAGGACGACGATGGAATTAGCGTGGTAAATTAGCACTTCTAACTAAAACCTTATCAGTCTGAGCTATGGTGGCATTGTAAAGGGAATGTTCATGTTTTTTTATGGACGGTTACATTCCAGAACTCAAAAGGAAATGGAGGCAATATTAAGATAATGGGAAAAGAGAGTCAATTGATTTCTGGTTACAATTTGTCATTAACATAAATGTATCTAATGCACTGTAAATGTTTGAAGTGGGATGAAACGAATAGAATGTAATACCAAAGATCTGACAGGTAAATGGTAATGGTAAATGGACTGTACTTATATAGCCTTTCTAGTCTGTTCGACCACTCAAAGCGCTTTACACTACAACTCATTCACCCCATTCACACACATTCATACACTGATAGCAGGTAGCTACCACGCAGGGTGCCAACTTGCACATCAGGAGGAAGCTACCCATTCACTCGCATTCATACACTGTTGCACAGCAACGGGAGCATTTAGGGGTTAAGTGTCTTGCCCAAGGACACATCGACATGTAGACTGGAGGAGCCGGGAATCGAACCGCCAATCTTCCAATTGGAGGATGACCGCTCTACCTCCTGAGCCACAGCCGCCCGGTATAGGTATATACTAGGTATAGTGAACTAGAGAGTATACTGTACTATGCATTAGTACTAGGGATGCTCCATATTGGCTTTTCTGCCGATATCCGATATTCCGATATTGTCCAACTCTTAATTTACGATTCCGATATCACCCGATACCGATATATGCAGGCTTTTTACACCAAAACTGTTACTGGTAACAACATAACATATCTCCTATTGTTGAATTAACACATTATGCCTAATTGTATTATGAGGCCCCACTGGATGAATACAGAAATGCAACATGGCTTTCCACATGTAAACACTGTCTGTGCAAAATCATAATAAGAACAACTTCAACTTAAGTTATGGAAAAAAGGTTAAAAAGTATTTGTGATTCACACATGAGGATGATGTATTGTTGGACAAACATTTATGAAACATAACAGATTTGAGAAGTTGAAAAATGGTCAAAGACACTGATCAGTACAGTATAGAATACATATGACAGGTGTAATTTACAAAGTCACTAATTAATGCCATAACATGGATTTGAAATGATAGACTACAGAGAAAGGATGCAAAGAAAACTCAAGTGTAAGCAGGACCTTGGTGGGATGAATATCTGATGTATCATTTTATTAAACTTTAACTGCAGGGTACTGGAGCTTTGATTGCACTCCTCATCAAAAAGATGTTGCCTTTTGCATCATGTAGTGCCTCATATCAGTGTATTCACACAATAAATTAGGACTTCTGGGACAATTCAATGTTTTTTTCCCCCTCTTATTACAAATGAGAGGGTTTTACATCGTTTCTTCTGAGCACTGTATGCCCTCAGTCAAAAACAGTTGTCTCCTGCACACAGCCCTGAAGTGCAACCCTGTCATGATCAAAACATTCATCCTAAAGCAATGTTCTGTCTTGTCCCCCCCAAAGGGCCCTGCTCGCCTTGCAACAATAGAGCGGCTTCAGAGTGAATTTTGAGAGCGTCGGCATACACAAATAAAACTTTGATAAAATCCCCCCGCATGATACTTGCACTTTATCTCTTGCTCAGCTGTCTTGGAAAAACTACTCTGCCTCCATAATTCATCTAACACAAAGACCACTCAAGTTCAATCAAGGCTGCGCTCCCGTCTCCCCCACAGGGAAGGTGGTTGGTTAATTTGCTCTGTCTCCACCGGTGCTACTCTATGAAGCAGCAGGTGGTTAAATTTTTCACAGCGCTCTCTTCTCTTGTTGCCAGGCTTGTCTGGCGGACACGCACCGCAGGTCTGACTCCACTGTCTTTGTACCTCATGCCTTGTTGCATTTTACATGAAACCTCGCTGGAACAAATGCCCTCTGACTAGCTAGCCAGTGAGCGGCTCTGCATCATCCCTGTGAAATCAGCCCGGTAAAAAAAAAAAGGGCTGAGTCTGATTTACATAGCGGGCTCATGAAAGGCTTTGGCAGCAAAGAGAGGAGCCCATTGTCTACTCAGGGTACGCAGGGGCTTTGGAGGCAGATGCAGACTGATAATGATGTGGTACGATGATGGGAAGGATGAGAGGTGAAAGGAGGTGGTGATAGCTCTCTCATGCTTTTTATTTTAATGTCAGTCGCAGTGAATTATGTATATTGTCAAGTGACATCATCATTACTGCAGAGATCATCATCAGTATAGTGAAAAAGTTTTAACATTCACATCTGGAAAAGTCACTGGTAGAACAAAAGAGCGGATAAATATCATTATTACCATAGAGGACATGTTTAGAGGCATTCACTCTTGCAACATGAAAGATACATGGAGATTGGAGGTTATATTCCTGGCTCCTCAGTCTCCATGTCAATGTGTCCTTGTGCAACATACTTAATTCCAAATTGTTCCTGATGGCTGCCCCAATGGTGTGTGAATGTCAGTGAATGTTAGTGATGAGCAGGTTGGCACCCTGTGTGGTAGCTCCTGTCATCAGTGTATGAATGTGTGTGAATAGGTGAATGTGTAGTGTAAAGTGCTTTAAGTGGTCAAAAAGACTAGAAAAGTGCTATAGTACAGTCCATTTACCATATGACATCATGCCTTTGTGCAATTTCTGGTCAACAGCATTGACATATAATGGACATATTTTCAGTATAAGTGTGCACACAATGACATACACAATATGTCAACAGTTCCTCTGAAATAAATGTTAAAATACAATCTTCATCATTGCCTTTTAAAACCATGACATATTTACAGATGGTTCATTAGAGCTCAGGCAGTCAAGACCATTTAAAGAGTAATTAACAGAGTTAAACAGTAATTTAGCAGCCAGCAGTTTCACTGCCCCCTCTGGTTGGCTGTGTTGTAGCTGTAACCACAAAATGAATAGGAAAGCTCCATACTCACACTGTAAAAATAATCCATTTTTCGAGAACAAACTATCAGCTGTGGTTGCCAGAATAATTCTCTAAAAAGTACGGCAAAACCTTAATCATCTTTTTACAGTTTAAAAAAGGCTAAAATTACATTTTAATCCACTAAATTCAACATTGGGTTTCTGCTGACTTCACATGGCTATTATGCTGTTAAATACATTATTTCAGTAAGATTCACATCCATTTGTCACTTATTGTACATAGAATCCCATTCAATTCACTGAAAATACCAAACAAATTGTTGGAGCCAAATGCTTGATTTATGTTTCGATGAATATTTGATTTTTTTTCTGGTCTACTATTATTATTTATCTAATTAATTATGAGATACAAACATGAAATATTATGGTTTGAATTATTAGTTGAATTGGTAACAATTATGAAATTGTGATTTATTGTTAATTCTGATTATTTGAGGCCGACATGACTATGCATAATTGATGCCGTTTCTCACCTCCGCCTCCTCTTTATAGACAGGTGACTGCAGCACCTGGGTATATTAGTGTGGCTATTGGGGCCGGTGGAGCTCTCGGTTTTAGTCACACAGCCATACAGTTTTAGACCACTGCTATGTGTTGTTTTTTGTTTTTGTTTGAACAATTGGAAAAGAAGGAAGTGAACTAAGTTGATCTGTCTGTTACTCCATGCTGCGGTAAGCAACCTAAGTTTTTGTAAAATAAATATATTGAACCAGAGAAGAGTGTTTGGATTTCATGGAAACTTAAAACCCTTTGACAACGCTGGAGCGCATCGGACATGGATGCATGTAAACCGAGAGACAAGAGCATCTTTTATTGGAAAGGATAGCGCTTACACAAATATTATTAAAAGCCTCATCGTAAGATAGATAGAAGACATTTAAGTGTTTTTCCTGTAATTTCGGTCAAAATCTACCTGACAAATAATGCTATTTTAACACTATCAGGTTGTCA
Source organism: Scomber scombrus (assembly GCF_963691925.1). Lineage (NCBI taxonomy): Eukaryota > Metazoa > Chordata > Actinopteri > Scombriformes > Scombridae > Scomber > Scomber scombrus. The sequence goes on from NC_084972.1 coordinate 1,729,913, forward strand.
TTTAAACTGCATTATAATGCTTTTTGTGTTGCATTTGTTTCTGTGTTTAAAATACAGTAATAGGTCATTTCTACAAATATATATATATATATTTATTTATTTTTTATTTATTTATTTATTCTTTCTTTAAAATGAAAATCATGTTTGGTTTAGTATTTTATAAATAAATAAAGTATTATTGTAAAGTGTATAAGTACAGTGTACAACTGTGATGCATTTACTTGTATTTACTTCAACAAATACAAATAAATAAATTCGTTTTTGCACTAAATGCCTTCAGCCAGTAGTGATGCCACTATGTACTGACACGCCCTGAAGTATACTTCTCCATTATTGCAGTAAGGGGAGATATTAAACAACTAGATATCAGCATAAACAAGATTTATAAGGCGGGTTCAATTGCTCAGCAGATTAGAGAAAGTTCATGGTTAGAGGAAATGAACAGTGACTGTTGGTGGGAGACGAGATGTATAGTGTCAGTATCACATGATTCAACCCCAATACAATTCCGTTAAGATAGTAACATAACACTGTCTCTACATCTGCTTATTGGATGAAAGGACACCCACATAACAATCATTATTCACATGACCACAGGAGGTCTGAAAGTCAGTCTCCAATATTCACAGTCCAATATTTTACTATCACAAGTTGAGTCAGCGTTGTTGAATAAGGCCTCATTTATACTGTGCCATTGGCATTAGATTAATGATGTCAGGCAGTCATTTTGAGCATGAGTGGCTAAGGTAAATGCATTTTTGTGACAAGTGATCTCTCTTGTTGTACTTCATGGGACACACTGGCCATCTTCTCTTTCTCCATTTGTCTTTATTTGAATAGAGTCTGTAGAATTTCCATCTTTATCATTAAACCACAGCTCAGCATGGACCCTGGTTATAACAACATACACTGTTCATTAACTATGGAGAGTGTTGTCATACAGAACGTTTTGCTGCTGCTGTCACAAGAAGTCTACATTGTGTATACAGAGACACTTGAACACGATGTCACACGTGATATAATATCAAGTGAGTTTTAAAATATTGACAACCTAATTGTCAGTTACACTTCATTATCATTAACAGAGGAATGAGAGTTTATGTATAATCCAGGAGGTTCATCCTCTGTGAAACACTGATGTCAAAATCAGATTTCACTGCCAGTAGTTGTTATATAGAAAAAATAAATACACAAGGAAAGTTCAGCTTGATGTTAAAGGAAAGGATGAGGAGTCTGTTCTGACTCATCCAAGTTCTTCCTAAACAGCAGGCCTTTCCACACTTATTCACGCTATAATGCACAGCACAGCTGGAGTGCAGACATTTTTAAGAGTCAGTACAGTGCACCTAAAATTTGGAAGAAAAGGTGTGCTGAACAATCTAAAAACTGAAAATAAAGAATATCTCAAAGACCCTACTTCGCAGTTCAAACTGATGGTCTTTAAAAATTAAAATAAAAAATCTTGGCATAACTAACTACCATCTTTCACAAACTGGCAAAATATCCACTAAAATCGAGATAGAAGCTGAGAATCAAATCCTCAAAACTGCACCATGAAAAAAAGCAGGACAGATAAATAGATGTGTCTGGCCCAAATTTCTGGAAAGAAGCTTAACATGCGAGCAGTGTGCAGTGGAGCCACATCAGATTGAATGTGAAAGCGAGTGCTGAGGGATTAAACCCCCATCAATAAAGGAATGGTAGACATACATACAGTAGCACAGACTGAGAGAGAATGAGGCAAAGAACACAGAATTTAAATACCTACAGAAGTGCTACAGGGTTGAAACGGTACCTCAAATCAGGGGAAACCACCATAGGCCATGTACACCCTTTAAAATTTAATTGCCAATCAGAGTCGCAGAGTGCCGAGTCAGTGGAGACTTCAAGCAGTGAGTGAGATAGTGAATTAATGGACTTGTAATTTGTGCTGCGAGTAGGAAGGTCTTCATTTCAGTACTGTGACATGAGAGCAGCAGGAGCACAGACGCTTGAGTAGATAAACAGAAGAAATGACACAGTGATGACATGAAGGGTGTGTAAATACACAGCTGTGTGCTGCATCTAAACAATGGCAACACACCAAAAGCCTTGTTCTCCGTCCCCCCCGCACTGTACTGGACATACTCCAAGCACACACTTCTTAGGCCGTAATCCTCTAAAATCTGTCGACATGCTCGTGTCCCTCTTCTCCAGTTCACTGGACCGGATGTCAGACACTTTTACAGAATCACAGGCGTACAGTTTATTACTAAGAGAGATGAAGCCTGCAGTGTTTGTCACTTCCTGTCTCAGGTCAGAGATCACATGAATTCCATTTTCTGCAATTTGTATGCATAAAAAAATCTGTATAATTTTGTTTGAAGTAGGTTTAAGTAGGTTATCAGATTAAAAGTGGATTTACAATAACACCTCCAACATGGCTTTCAGCCAATCATCTGGCAGAGCTTAAAATGAACACATGCCAACCCAAAAAGCTCTGTGTAGATCATGCAAAGGGGGCCATTTTATTTCACTCCATTATTCATTCTGACTTTGTGTTGATGTTAGGTGTTTTCTTTTGTTATTGATTCAGTGTAATCACGTTTGTCAGTTTGAATTGTTTAATTATAACCTTCAAAGCTTCATGATGTATGAGTTAAGTTGACGGGTAAATGGGTCAACAAATTAAGTTACCTAAAAACATTGTTAGCTTATTCATATTCACTTATATTGTTTATTATATACAGTATTTACAGATTACCCTTACCTATATATACTAAATGAACAACAGTTCCATGATGGAGGCCAGTGTTACATGCTGTTTTTTTTATTTTTTTTTGTTAACTTAACATTTGTCATGCTGATCAAAGTAATATGTTGATTTAAGAGTTCTTGTTTCTACAAGAACATGAGCTCCCTCACCCCTTTTTAAAATATATTGGTATTATGTTTTGAGCAGTGTATAGTTTTATTAAGATAACACCAGTAGAGGCGATGAAAGGAAATTATGAAGAGATACACCAAAGGTGTTGCAGTTGGATTTGAACCAGGAATATTGCTGTTCACGGATGGAACCTCAATCCTAACATCCGTTTCTCTGCTGCTGCCCTTCACTAAAAAAAATAATAAGTGTAGTTCATGATGTTGCAAAATTGGCAGGTAATTACACCTGCAACACCATCTGATGTGTGCTCAAATAATAACTTAGCAGCTGAAATTCTTGTTTTTGCTACATTCCTTTGCATGGTTTAACCTTTCACATTGCTACAGTGAGGAAGAACTGTACTCAAACTTGAGGTCAGTAGATGAGAAGTCTTCACCTTTTATCTATATACATTTTTCAAAGGAACCGTAACATACCAAAATAAAAGAGGAAACACCAACACTGGCAACAGCATGATGAGCCACCAGCCAACGAACAAACACAAACCTCACTGTCTTGTGCTCCTCTGCTTGAAATAAAATAAATTAGTAAGAAGGACCAATCTTCCTTTCTTTCCTTGTGATGATTGCCAACAGTGAAATCGCCAAAGCTGGCGACAGCATGATGATGAGCCACCAATCAAAGAACAGCTATGGTTAGAAGGAGCAGTAATACACACAGTCATTTTCCTGCACTTAGTATCAGTATCAGGACTGTCCCCTTCCACACAGGCTGAGATTAGTTTGTGCATACATCAGAATGTTCTCATTTACTTGTTTTATTATATATACATAGGTCAAAGAGAAAAATCTCATGAAATAGAACAAGTTGTTCTGCAAAACTGATTCCCTGGCTAATACACTCAGAGAAATATCATTCAAGACCATAAACCACTCAAATGAATTCAAACATTATTGTCCAGTGCTTTACAATAGGAACACACAATAAAAGAAACAATAAAAACATGACATAAAATTCTAATAAATCCAGACAGTAAATCCCAGCATTTACCATCTGTTGATAGGACTGGATAGGGAGTCACTAGCTCAGTGTTTTGCAATAAAAATCTACTTATCATTGCAAAATACAAAGTCCTCATCCAGGCATAAAATGGCACCTCATTTCATGTGCAAATGAAGCAATCTAACTGCAGTGCAGATAAATGAATCTGTGGTTCTTTTATTCTTTAAACTGTCCTCAAAAAACTCCGGGATTTAGAAACATCAAAAAAAAAAAGAAAATGTCTAAAGTGCGTCACTATCCCTGTAAAAGTTTTCCAAGACCCACTTTATCCACAAAGCAGCACTGTTCAGGAGTTCCAAAATCAAGATAATAGCAGTTATGACTACACCGTATTAATACTCTTTCATCATAGATGCTTAATGATTGTGTGCTCATAACCCAGAGGCAGACACCTAATTCATTCTGACACCAGCACTTAGTTTAGGCTGCTAACAGTGGCTGTTTGATATGGAATTACAATTATTTTAAACCATGCATGAAAGTGTAATGCCGTCCCAAAAATGGTCAAGTAGAAAAATGATGCTGTTTAACGATCACTTTCACACTATTTTTATTTAGTTGGTGTTGCTGCTGCTGGAGTCTTTTCACTGTCTTGTGCTCCTCTGCTTGAAATTGGGAACACAGTATCACAGCTTTCTGATGATCCAGGAGTGTTTCAATTACTGATCCTTCGTCTAGCATGATCATTGTAAGTATTTTAATTATTAATATATGCTTATCATTTATTGAGAAGGATCAACCTTCCCTACTTTCCTTACGATGACTGCCAACAGCCTATCATTATAGAGAGCAGTCATTCAATATTGATCAGAAAGCCAGAGCCAATCAACAGAAACTTGTATTTGAAAGAAGAAACAAGCAGTGAGGAGATTTGATTCTTTCAGCTCATGAAGTTGATCCTTAAACAGTTCAAACCTTCCACTGCCAGCTGAACCTCAGTTCAATGTGCTAGCAATGTTTTCTTATTAGCACTGAACATAAAATACAGCTCAGGCTGATGGAAAATTACTTTTTGCATATATGTTGTCATAGTAATGAAGATGATCATGACATTACATGTAAAGTAGGGACTTAGTGTGTGATTCATCCTAAAAGAGGGGCTGACTGTGGCTTTTGTCTCTCACCACAGCTCCCAGTACTTCCCATTCCCACTAATAAGACTAAGGCACACTTATAGTATATAGTATAAGGAATTTATATTGTAGATTTATATAATAACAGATTATTTTAGAGATAGTTTATTGTATATTGTATCACGTCACCATTACAGGGCTACTGTTGTGTCAATTTTAAATCAATGAAATTGACCTTACCTGACCTTAACTCTGCAGTTCTCAAATTGTGGGGTGGTGACAGGTGGTGTGTGACTAATGTGAGGAAATGTGCCTTTTTTATGCCTATCGTTTATTAATGCCTTTCTTTATTGACAACAAAGATCATACACTTAAATGGTAAAATGGCCTGTACTTATATAGCGCCTTTCTAGTCTTTTCGACCACTCAAAGCGCTTTACAATACATTTCATTCACCCCATTCACACCCATTCATACACTGATGGCAGGAGCTACCACACAGGGTGCCAACCTGCACATCAGAGGAAGCTAATCATTCATACACATTCATACACCGTTGGCACAGCAACGGGAGCAATTTGGGGTTAAGTGTCTTGCCCAAGGACACATCGACATGTGGACTGGAGGAGCCGGGAATCGAACCGCCAATCTTCCAATTGGTGGACGACCGCTCTACCTCCTGAGCCACAGCCGCCCCGCACTTAAAACAAAACACCCACACACAAACAAAGGAATCATTAATAGCCTACATGTAGCCTACATTAAAAGAACATTAGATAGGACACTGGGAGAAAAATGTAACTTTTAACCATAGTGCAGCTTAACAATAAACAAACTTTCACAGAGAGAGGCAGCAGGGTACTGTGGGCAATATTATTAATGTTACAAAATGGATCAATTTGACCACAAAAGTTGGCGATCCAGCGCCAGCAGAGAAACACAAGACAGTCCATCACTGAACTGAGCTCAAAGACGCGTGACAACACTTTGCCCCTGGAGAGCCACCTTGCCTCGCTGTGAAAACAACACAGATGTATGATCAGGTCTCATCTCCTCACAGAGTGCGGAGAACAGTCGTGCTTTCAGGGGTCGGGTTTTGACCACGCTCACAACCTCTGTCAAAGCCTAGTTTAGTTCAGGGGCTGCCATGACGCTACCGCTTCCCTATGAATGACACACTGCATCCACTGCACTTTTACCTTGCCATCCTCCTGCTGCTGCCTATTTATATTTATATTTTATCTGTAGATTTATCGTGCTGATTTTAGTTCTGCTAAAGAGGACCAGTTTACTGAGATGACCTCTGACTCCACCCTGAGGCTGAGGTTTACAGCTTGGTAGTATTTCATTAGCATTTTGTCGGAGGCGGGGCTTCAAATTCCCCCTTGTCCAAAGTGGGAAATGACAGAAAAAGTTTCAGAACCACTGCCTTAACTCAAAATATCCCACTTGGACATACACCACCCATACAATTGTAGTAAACACAGATTAGATTTATTAAAATAATTGAAACGTTTTTGAAATGATAGAAGGTTTAAAAAGTTTTGTATTAAATAACAATAATAGTATTTCTGTAAATGTGTATTTTTTAAATGTTGTAATAGCTACCCAGAAAGACATGTGGACGGTTACCACAGAACAGCTCTCTCTCCATCTCTTTTTTTCTTTTTCTTTTCTTTCATTGTGCCACTGGTCCAATTCTTTTTGAATGGTCTACCAGGAAACCTCCATTACTACCACATACTCCTGATGGCCAGTCCTCCCTTCTCCTAAGGGGAAATGGGAATGTATACTACATTTCATGGAAATCCATCCAATATTTGTCAAAACCTCAAACGTCAACCTACTAAACGAGCTATGGGAAAAGTTGGGGGATCACCAAAGTCAGTGGGATTCATACTCTGGGCACCATGAATGTTCATTCTGGACCAGTGGTCGACCAACCAACAGATACACGTCACCTTCTAGAACCACGCCATTAGTGTGGCTTAAAGGCACATATTAATTGTAGGTTTGTAACACTACTGAAACCCAACACACCCACCTCTGCTTCTTGCACTGCCAATTAATATTGCCATTAGACATAAACCATGACCTGTAGGATCATGCCAATTGAATGTATTTCCTCAGACACTGGGTGATTCAGTTTCTTCTGTCATATATCAGTATCACATATGTCACACGTGCTTGTGTGGAATGGCTCTCAGACTAAAAGATAATTAATTTGCCTTATTAGACCTTTCAAAGATTTTCAAAATTCAGAAATGATTGGCTCGTGCTGGTAAGAGCGGTTTTTCGGTTTTTCAGGGCACATCTCCAGCCCTGTTGGTAAACTCGGTGGTTATTTTGCTTCATCTCAAGCTGTCAAATCAGGCGTAGGCACAACATTTAAAACTAATTAAAAAATAAATAACTAAAATAAAAAATGGATTCAAAAAAAGGCTTCACATTACCAGACTTTTTTTTTTTTTTTTTCTGTAGGAAAATCAATCTCTCTGGTTGGATATTTACTGTCTTAATCTGTATTTGACTTCACAAACATTTTGCTCTTCCTCATTTGTCTGCTAATCCAATTCCCCTCCCTTGTATTACATGAGCTTTGGAAACAGGTTGTAATTGTTTAACTGTCATGTCCTTAAGCTTCCTTTAGAAAGAACATAAAGTTACCAACAATATACACACTGTCATTTTCACTTGCTCCACTCAGATTCCCTAAATACACTAATGTAAGTACTGCATGGTCCAGTCTCCACCCTGCCCTGTTTGCCAACTACAATACTCATGTTTTAGAGTATATCCTTTTATCAGTTTCTCAAACACTCTCATCTGGAGGGAAGTGGATGCCACCCACCACCCGCCTGAACCCATTTTCCTTCCTGGAGTTGCTCTACAGGGCAATGGCAACAACAGTACTGTGTTTCACGTGGCTAGGCACTCTCTGCTTAAGTGATTTTATGAACATGTAAAAATAAAAATGCAAATGCACTGCTCAGTTGTGGTGCAACTCCTTCCCACGGGCGTTATGTAGTGCTGGGCTCGTCAGTATCACATGGGAGTGTTTTCACTCATGATGATGATTTCTGAACCTTTCCTACTGAATCACTTCTGGGACATTATTCTGTCTTGTTAAACATGTTTTAAATGATGTTTGCTGGATACAACTTCAGGTCACAATGTCCAAATATAATAATAATAAGAAAATAAATAAAACTAAATGACTGACTCTGTTTCCGTATGAAAGAAATGTGTTTGAAATGAGTATTAGTGCATTAAAGTGGTGTGGTAGTTGTAGAAAGTTCTGTGATTATAGGATTGAGATTTTGCTGAGGGAAGTACTGCAGGATTCAGAGGATTTCATTTTTACTACAAACTTCTCTCAGGGCACAAACACTAATCATGGCTGATGAGGTGTTATTGCAGTCAGACAGTTGCTGCTCACAAATGCTGCTTTTAACAAAATCATACCAAACAACTTGAAAATGCTCCCACACAACAGACTGCACTCTTTTGTTGCTGCGCTCGTTTCTCTCAAAGATGAAAGTATCACAAAACTGCTGCTGTCTCTCTCCTGTTTTTAAAGTCATGATTGTACTTTAAGTTGTGGCAACTGTTTTTAAGTGTGGTAGTTGCTGCATGTTTGACATAGACTCAGCTGGGACAGCATTGGTCTTTTTTTTTTTAAATACTTAAAACAGCACACGTTGGTGTCTTCCTGATAAGAGATCTCTAGTGATCATGCAAGTAATGAATCTGAGAAGCAAAGTCAGAAGCAGCTAGACTTAAGGAAGGGTGGTTGGCCATACAAAGCTTGTTTCCTTGTTTGTAGAATAACGAACCAATAGGCTAATTCCATTACTGTAGATGCATTGAGTATGACCATTTATGGGCATAGAGTATTTGTGGTACTATCTGTGGAGGTTTAAAGACAGTTTCCTCAGAATCATGGTGACATCATGCATCAGACGGGTGTATTGATAATACTTTGATCCTCCTCGGCCAAGCTTCAATAAACATTTTCAGTGTAAGACATCCTGGACTCCTGAGCCCTTTCTCCACTGATGAGTTTACCATTGACAAATACATTCTCCATAACAGTAACAAATGCTCCGAACTGAATGACAAAACACATCACTGGTCTATGACATACAGAACGACAAGGCATTTTCTGATCTAATGCCCCTACAGATAGGATGACTTCACCATTTCAATAATAAAACTGCTTTCTGATCTTACACTGCTATGGTTAACGTTTGGTTAGGTTAAGACAAAAAAGAACAGGAACCAGTCAATCAATCAATCAATCTTTATTTGTATAGCGCCAAATCACAACAAAGTTATCTCAAGGCACTTTACACATAGAGCAGGTTCTAAACCGTACTCTTCAGGTTTTAATTTTAAAGAGACCCAACATTCCCACATGAGCAAGCACTTAGCGACAATGGCAAGAAAAAACTCCCTTTTAACAGGAAGAAACCTCAGGCAGAACCAGGCTCAAAGTGGGAGAACTTCTGCCTCGACCGGTTGGGGTAGAGAGGAGAGAGAGCAAGATTAGGAGAGAGAGAGAGTAGCACATAGAAAATAAACATTGAAGCTAGAAGGTCCGGGACTGGAATCTGTCATCCGGACGTCTACAGGCCAAGATTGCCTGTGAGACGAGAAAGCACAGACAACTCAGGGGAAGAAGTTTAGGTTATTGAATGCATTAATAGTACTTGAATGTTATTGGATATAGATGGATGGATAGAGAGAGAGAGAGAGGAGGAGAGAGGAGCTCAGTGCATCATGGAGGTAGGAGTCCCCCGGCAGTCTAAGCCTATAGCAGCATAAACTAGGAGCTGGCTAACTATAAGCTTTATCAAAAAGGAAAGTTTTAAGCCTACTCTTAAACATAGAGAGGGTGTCTGCCCTCCGGACCGAATCTGGGAGATGGTTCCACAGGAGAGGAGCCTGATAACTGAAGGCTCTGCCTCCCATTCTACTTTTAGAGATACTAGGTACCACAAGTAGGCCTGCGTTCTGGGAGCACAGTGTTCTGGTAGGTACATAAGGTACTATGAGCTCTTTAAGGTATGATGGAGCCTGACCATTAAGAGCTTTAAAAGTGAGGAGAAGGATTTTAAATTCTATTTTAGATTTTACAGGAAGCCAATGCAGTGAAGCTAAAATAGGAGTTATGTGATCTCTCTTTCTAGTTTTTGTTAGAATGCGTGCAGCTGCATTCTGGACCAGTTGGAGAGTCTTTAGAGACTTGTTAGGACAGCCTGATAATAATGAATTACAATAATCCAGCCTAGAAGTAACAAATGCATGGATTAGGTTTTCAGCATCATTTTGAGACAGAATATGTCTGATTTTTGAAATGTTACAATAGTTGAAATGTTAAAATAGGCAGACCTTGAAATTTGTTTTATGTGGGAATTAAAGGACAGATCCTGGTCAAATATAACTCCTAGGTTCCTTACAGTAGTACTGGAGGCCAAAGTAATGCCATCCAGAGTAGTTATATCATTGGATAATGTGTTTCTAAGGTGTTTAGGGCCAAGCATAATAGCTTCAGTTTTTTCTGAGTTTAATAGCAGGAAGTTACAGGTCATCCAGGCCTTTATATCCTTAATGCATGTTTGTAGTTTAGTTAACTGGTTGATTTCATCTGGCTTTATTGATATATATAATTGAGTGTCATCTGCATAACAATGAAAATTTATTGAGTGTTTCCGAATAATGTTTCCTAAAGGAAGCATATATAAGGAGAATAGTATTGGTCCAAGCACTGAACCCTGAGGAACACCGTGTCTAACTTTTGTGTGCATGGAGGATTTATCATTAACATTTACAAACTGAAATCTATCTGATAAATAGGACTTAAACCAGTTTAATGCTGTTCCTTTAATACCAATGAAATGTTCAAGTCTCTGTAACAGGATTTGATGATCAATGGTTAAGAGGTCATTTGTAACTTTTACCAGTGCAGTTTCTGTACTATGATGAGCTTTAAATCCAGACTGAACCAGTGGCATCATGGTTAAAAGAAACCAAAGCAAACTGTCACTAGGAAACAAAAAACATACAGCAGTCCTCCGTGTTAATACTGTATATATAGTATATAGTAATGTCACCTTGTGAGAGTCATGAATACAGTTGCTAGTGAGCTTTTTCAATATCTTTTTGGGGGATTTTCTGAAAACACTGATAGTCCCATTTGTTTACTTGGGAGGGTTCTGTAGATCTGATGGGAACTGCAAAGTCAGATGTTATGTCTCGGACAGTTTGGACACATTTGGTGCAATGTAAGTTCTTACTACAGAAAGGTGAAGTTCACTGACTTGGAAATGTTTGTTGATAACACTGTACAACCACTATACCTCCAATTGCCTTTTGTGGGAAATGTTTGTGTTACCTCATGCACCTTTAAATTACAAATCAGCTACTACCAATATTCAGGATACAGGCAGTGCAGTAATTCTTCAAAATCATGTAATGGTAGAACGTGAATTAAAAGTACTGTCATCATTTTCATTATCAACACCTCATCACTCATTTGCCTCAGAGGAAGAAGAAAGGAAGGGGAGAACATGACAGGAGGAGGGAGGAGTTGTCACCAGACAGGAGAAGGTGAGGGAGGGAGAGAATTGTGAAGCAAAGGGGAAGGTGGGAAATGAGGGGTGGAAGAAAAGAAAAAAATAATAAGAAAGCAGTAACAAAGGGAGTGATGATAAGAGATAAGAAGAAAGGGTGGACAACATTCGATCCACTGTTCCAGAGAAGGAAGGAGGGTGACAGGAATGGAAATAAAGGGTGAGTGTCTGGGCTGATGCGTGCAGCAGGGCAGGTCACTTGACAGGAACGGGGATGGGCGGAGGGGAAGACGCACTGTCTTTATTGGCAACAGATAGAGCTGCAGGCATACCCCCCTTCTTACCACAACATCTCCCCCACTTCTTCCTCCTCACCCTCCCGCTGACAAGCCCCATCTCCCACTGCCTCCCTGACGCAGAGTTCAGAGATGTATTTTCAGCTCCGTCGAATCCGTGCGACAGAGCGAGCAGGGGAAGGAGGCAGAGTTGGAGACAAGGGAGGGGGTGTTGATAGTGACGGGGTGGGGGTTGATGGGGTGTACCTGAGGAATGGAGGATGACGAGATAGGCCGTCTTCAAAATGTATGCATATGAATTAGTGCTCTTAGGAACCAAACACATGCTAAGGCATGTCTCGCTTCAAACCCTCGGGAAAAATCTGCACACATGAAACACAAACTTTCTGGCTCTTGTAGATGCTTTACACCACATGCAAGCAAACAGCTCTTGAAAGAGGAAAATGATGAAGCTTTAGCAAGGCGAGGCAGCTCGTGCAGTGATGGCCTGTGGGTCTCTAATTCTCCCACCAGCACCACTGGTTGTGGCAGCAGCAGCAGCTACTGCAGGCAAGGCCCGGGAAAGTCTAACATTAGCAGGAGCAGCGTGAGACTGCGATCACAAGGGTGCTTTAAGCTCAGAGCCTCCTGCGAGGCATCAGAACAGCTGTCCGCTCATCTAATCGTCCATTAGCTTCCTCAGTTATTCACTCAACTCTTCATATTTAATCGCACAACGAGGGAAAAGTACACACTTAGCACAAAGTCACATATTGGGAGGCATTCAAGGACTCTGGAATGGAGTGTGTCTCACTGATATTTGCTGCCAAAGATGATTTACAACTGTGTTGATAAAACTCAAGAAAAAAAGAAAAGGATCTGAAGCACTTTGTGACAAAAAGTTTTGAGATTCAAAGCCAGTTTGCATTTGACTGCAAAGTGCAACTTGTCCTTCAAACTAAATATCAAAACCAGTTTCAAGAGAGTGAGTGAAAGAGTTTTAAAGTGTGCTGCCCCTGTTAGCAGGATAACATTAGTCACTGCCTTCCAAAACACATTTTACTGTTACAGAATGAGTCACATGAATGTTTGATTAGCCATCTCTATGGTTAAGGTTTATTTAAGATTATGCAATGAAAATTAAGTTTGACAAAAATAACACTTAACTTAAGTTTCACATATTAGCTCTCCTTGGAGCTCTCAACCTCTTCTGACTTTCACTCCTCTTAATAACAGCAAATGTTGGACCTTTGAGCCATTCTGCTAACCTTAAACAATTAGAGACTAATTTAACACAAGTGAATACTTGGCAAACATGACAGCAAACATAAGTTCCAATCTTAAGTCACATAAGGACAACTAAACAAGCTCTATGGCAACTGTCAATTCATCTGCTGGGAAAGACTGCAAGATGAAAAGCTCTTGAAAAGCTAGTCAGAAGAGCTTGAGAAACTACTGTTTCCAAAGGTCAGAATGAACTTTAAAAATATTAGCCTCAAGATTTTAGTCCTGGTATATTTGGTTTAACAATACAAATGATTTTTTTAATTTAAGGGAACAGCAGCCTCACAAACAGTATAAAATATTAACAGTTAATCACGTAACATAACAACCCAGTCTCACAGCAAAACGTATCACAGCTACGTTGGTCCACAGTGTGTTTTTCTGCCCTATTCTTTTCTATAGGACTGCGTTCACGTCACGCGACTTTCACTTTTTTGTCTGCAAAAACAAATCAAATGGCTGCCATTCATTTAATTCTAGGTGTAAAATGTAATATTTTAAGATAGTTTCTGCATTAAAATGTGTTTTGATGACATTTCTAGTGAGAAATATGCGTTTTGTTTTCATAATCTCTGCTCAGTGAATGTATATGACGTCTAGTTTATCATCTTGTCAGATTACTTTCATTTTTTTTGCCCATTTCTGTAGAATCTGGATTACTAACACTAAAGGTATAATATAAAACAAAAAAGTTTCCTGCTTGAGGCCTCTTTTATCATTTCATTAAAAAGCCTCAGGCCAGACTGTGTTTCATATCAGTGATGATTGTTGTTTAGAGCACACATTGTTAGTTCATTTGACACGGTCAACATTTGAGCTTTTAGATATGATGCTGAAGTGCTGCTTGTGTCGTGTATGCCATCCAATACCAAGGGGGGTATAATTATAAGTGTTCAATGCAATTATGTCAGTCAATATGAGGACACTGAACAAGGCAGGCACTATGCAAATGAAATCAATAGCATAAACCTAAAGGCTGTGAAACAGTAGCACTTGGAGCTGCTCCAGAAGACCTGGTCACTGTAAGCCTGCAGTGAAATAAGTAATGTTGTGTAGATTGTGTTGTATTGATTGGAACACTTTGTGCTGCCCTCTCTCATGTAGAAAAAGAGACATTTTTGGAGCCATTTGTGCTGAAGGACCTGCTGCCATCCTCGCTGGGAAGTTACTATCGCTACACCGGCTCTCTGACTACGCCGCCCTGCAGTAAGGTGGTGGAGTGGATCATTTTCAGCAGACCTATATACGTCTCCTACAAACAGGTGAGACACACACACACACAACCTAACCTACACAGAGTTACAGACCAATGCAGTCATTTGTTAAGATAACATGCTATATTATTTGCAGATAACATTACAGGTTAGGAGTCATTCCTGTGAGTTTAACAAATTCTTCAAATTCCCCAAAAAATAATGTGTCATCTCTAGATGATTAGATAATGAAGTCATCATAAGCAGAACAATACAGTTTACATTATGATAACTAGGTTTTGTGTTGGAAATAAACTAAACTTCACGTAGTTGCATTATGTTTCATTTTCATACCACCACCTTACAAAATCCCCATGAGCATTTTGTAATTTCCACCCTCTTGTGTTTATTACAGAGAAAAGTTTCCTATTAGGCTTTTTTTTAACATGAGTTTTTAAAAATATATGATTTCATTAAAACAACAACAACAAACAACCAAACAAACAAAACAAACAAAAAAAACACTCCTAAAACAGCTAGTCACTTTGTTTTTTTTTATGTTACTCAGAACAGTACATTTGCTGGGACTATTTCCAGCAGTGTATTGATACACACTTCTCATGTTCTAGTGAGTATTTCTGGCAGTGGGACGCTTTGTGTGGCGATTGATCCAAAATAAACTACAGTGTGTGTGTTCTTGTTTTTGAAGAACAATGGAGCTCTGCAACACAGAGGAATGAGATAAAGCAGGCTTTGGATATACACACAATATTTGTTATCGGATCAGTTCATTGTTGGTTTTGGTTTTGAAAGTAAGGAATATCACCAGACTTATTATGTAAGACAATTCCACAATTTGCTTTAATCTCTTCCCTGACTTTAGGCAACCACGGCCCCCCAAACAAACTATGCTGTGACAAATAACTCATTTTGGGAAGATATAGCACATTTTGGGATTCTGCAAAGGGCTTGGACTGGATCTGAACAAATGCAGTATAGACATACTTGATGTGTACAGTATGCTATCATAGAGTATCATTTTCTTTTCGACATAACATTAAAAACATCATCATGTTTAGCAGCAGCTGTACCAGTCTCTCCAGAATTTTGGTGTTTCAATTTTTCTCTACTCCTTAATTTTATTTTTTAAAGAGTGCACGCATATGTGTCAATCCCCAAACATTTTCTGCATGAAATAAACCAATATTTGCTCATACTGAAAACTAATAATTGCTCAATCAAGGCCTGTGACATCAGGTACGTTCATACTTTTTTAGGAGAAACACTCTTATTATTCCTGATGGTTTAAATTGAGCATTACAACCGAAAGAATATTGTGCAAAAATTCACATTTTCCTATATTAAACTTCCATTTACAGTCTGTTCCTCTTTTTGTCTGTTTTCATTATTGACATAGGGTCACAGGAGAAAAACAGTATCAGTCATATTGAGCCAAAGCTCCTTTCTGTCCATTTAAAAGCAATGTAAAGAGACAGCTGTGATGGTACTATCTCAGGTTAGTGATGGTGAAAGTAAGCTGCCGTTGAGCCACCATAAAAGCTTCTGCAAAAAAGAGAAGCCCTTGCTGTAGCTGCACAATCACAAATGAATGTATAGTATTTAAGTGAGAAATTCCAAACTTGAGTCTTATTTTTGTACTTCAGTAAGGAGAGATTAATTGGAAACATTATTAATTGTGAAAGCAAGAAAGACTTTGGAGATTGGACTCACTGGTGTGAAGCATCTTAATTAAATGTACGCCCATGCAGACAGGAGATAGGACAGGATCTCTGCAGAGTCTAGACACTGGTGATGGTAGAGTGGAACTAACAGGTGTTAACTGGAATGTGGATTACATAGTATAACCAACAAACAATTTTATTTGTGCAAAACAGGACTAAAGGCGAAATGTGAGAAAATATCGTCCTTATTGAACTTTAACAGTACCAAAGCTTCATATTTAGCTTTCATTCCTACCAAATATTTTGCACATCGTTTACTTCGTCATGAACCTTTGCAAAAGAGGAGTCCAGTAACACAACCAGAAAGGATGCTCATAGAATTGATAGGGTGTCTGTCCTCTACAGATTCTGAACCCAATAGCCATATCTGTGCTGTGGGAATGTAGGCCTGAGGGAGCATAGGGCCTAATTTGGATGGAAGGACATTTTCTTAGAAATGAGGGAACATAGGCCTGTTGGAACATAGGGATGACCCGAAATGATTCAAAACCCCAGCACCCTCACTTTGATGTAAAATCAGCTGTATATCCATCTTAATGCAATTCCAAAATGCCAACTCTTCATTGAAATTGCTGATCAACTCATAGTTACCATTTTAAACAGAACAGCAGCTCCAGTGTTCCCACTGTTGGTGAATAAGGATTTTTAGATGTCTTTAGTTCTTGTCCTCCTTACCGAGTCCAAAGAGCACTTGGCAGACTCATTCCCTAATGAGACCAAATGAGTTTGCTTAGGAGCAGCAGTGGAGCAAGCCAAATGTGGATGAAGTATCAGCTTCCCCGCCTTGGAAGTTAGAAGAGTGGGTCAATGTAAAGCAGGCAGTGGAGAGATGTTACAAAGACAGATGAGATGGAGGGAGAATGATGGAGAAGGCAGCAGAGACACAGAGACAGAAAGCCAAAGAGAGAGGTGATGGTCTTTAGCCTCTTTTAACCAGAAAACAACAGCTGAAACTGCACTCCCACACAAACCAGGCACTCACAGACCAGTGAGAAATAGGGCTGCAACTAACAATTATTCTAAGTAGCAATTAATCTCTCAATTTATTGTCTTTGTTCAAAATGTCATACAAAAGTTGCCACACATCCCCTGAGCTCGAACAGATATCTTCAAATTTCACATTTAGCCTGTTGAATAATAAAAAACCCAGAGATTGATATGAAAAAAGTGTCTATAAATCAGAACCAGTTGATGTTAGAATAATGATGGTTAAGCTATCATCCAAATTGATACATTTTCTGTTATATATTTCATTGATAAATCAGCTAAATGTAAGGACACATCTTATGATTGTTGGATAGATTATATGATTTGGGCAACAGAACTCATCAGAACAAGTTGGACTTATTCCAGTCGCAGTCTAGGAGAAGTAAATGTTTTTTACATTGATTGATACGATGTGTGAATGTAAGAGTTGTTATTTATTTGTAAGTCAGCTTACGCCAGTGTGTGCAGCTGCATTCATGTCATGTAGCTAGTGAGCTGTGTAGGAAAATGACATTAACATTCCTCATCCTGCTTACAAATCTCTGAATGGTTGATTTTGTTCTCAAACTGGAAGGTAAAAGCCAAACGATGAGCCCAGTAACAGATCTGTTTGAAACACTGAACAAAAAAACAAACAAAAAAAAAAGATGTGAGGATGTGATTTTGAGACGTGGAACAAGACTACTGTCCTTGTTGTCCTTGTCTCATCCACCAACTCAGAAGCAGTTTTCAGTTGCATTCCATTCACTGTGCAAGTACAGCTTACATTTGCAATAACAAACTAGTCTTTGATAGATGTCTGATTTTGTATAGAGAGTTCAGGGTTTGTGTTATTGAAAGATTTCAGGGACTGTCTACAATGCAACTCCAATCAAAGTATAGTCAGCCGGTTTATTGTTGTCAGTTGTGCACAGTTGTGTACATGCTCATTTGTAGCTGTCAAGAATAAAAAGGTGTGTATGTGAGAAATGTGTGAACTGTATTGCAAACATCAATACAGTGCCCACACAAGCATCATTGACATCAACCCTCTATTGAACACTCTTCAGAGTAACAGTGTTACTCTTTTTCTGACCTTCATATATCAGTGAAAATGTTTCCATTCCACGTTGCCAGACTACAATCAGGTACAAGACATATTTCAAGGCAGGGGTGGGCGATATGGCAAAAATATGATCTTTTTTTTTTCAGGCGGGATGATGATCCACGATCTTACTATGATTCTTTTTTTCATGTTCTTTTTTTTTTAGACAATTTTGCAAGTTACTGAACAGTACTTCATGATTTAAGATTAAAAAAAATGTGTCTTAAGTAAGGGGCTCACAAATACCTTAAAACATACACGCATGGAAGACTCCATAAAATAAATGAGAACACAACCTATTCCATAAATAAATAAGAGGTGGTGTGCAAAGCTGCATTAAAAAGTAGTGAAAGTCTGTTTGGCCTTGTTTAAAATGAATATTGCAGAGTGAAACCACACTAACAGTACATCCAAACTGATTTCACAGCTGAAAAGCAAACAGTTGATGTGTGGAAGCATTAGTGTGTTGTTTTGGATAACTAGCAGGATGTGCACTGTTAGAAAAAGGCATCAACACAGTACACCGGAGCTGATATCACATTAGTTTGCAGCGTGACAGAAGTTAGTGTTAAGGGTGCTTCATACGCTATGCTGTAGTGTTAATGCCACATATTGCATGACAGCTATGCATTGCAACTGCACCTCTGTTTTTTTTTTCGCTGATTCATTTTTGCTCTGCATATGAAAACAATGATGAATAATTCCATTTGACTCAAGGGCTACCATGTGATCCAGTCTGACACTGATACCCCTCTTCAGAGAAAACATCATGGAAAAAGATAAAAGGAGGAGGTTAGAAAAAGAATTAAGATTGATGGCGACTCTTGTTATTGTCTCTCTCTGCCTCTTTGTATTTTATTTGTCTCCTCTCTTTCTGATAGTCTTTTGTTTTGGATGATAGTTGAAGTAGGTCAGCGGGAGTGACAGCCGTTGCTTTGGGCCTGCTTTTAGACTGGATCGATGCTCAGGCTCTTACACAACTCACCTAAAATGCCTTCCTTTAAAACAGACATGTAAAGATGAAATCCTGGTTGGACATTTTTTTGAAAAGTGATGCTTTTTAATGTCAAGTAATATAAACGTGATGTTTCAATAGCATGGTAATGATAGTATTTCAATCAGGTCCTAACTATACATTGAAATATAGTTATTGAAATAATGTTGAAGCAATGGTTGCATGTATCCTAAAACAGTGTAACTACTACAAATCCTCCACTCAGTCTATTTGTGCCCATATTTTGTTATGTTTTCAGTACAAAAAAGATGGCAAGACATTTTCTTTAACAAACAAACAAACATAAACTGGGTAGTTTAATGGCCATAATTCTCATTAGATTAAAGCACTGCAACATTAGCATGTGGTCAGGAAGAAACCTCCATAATCTGAAATATAAAGTATTTTCAATTGTTCCTAGTCCATATACAGTACCATGACTTCAATCAACCAGTAGACAGTGCAGTTAAAGCTCTTCACATTAATTTGTTCTATCCATGCTTTATGCATAGTCAAGGCCCTGTTGTCATGTCTGACATAGTTAAGTAGCTCTCTGTGGTCATGGAGGTCCACTGCCAGGAATCATTCTGCAACTCAACCATGTGCTGGTGACATAAACTTAGTGATGCAAAAGTTATAAATGGTTTAAGCCTCGTAATATACATATACAGGTGATGGTGTTTGACAGTTTTTATATGATCCACTACTATAATAAACTATAAAAACTTTCACTTTCAATCAAATCCAGCCCAAATCTAGTCTATTTTTGTTAAAGTTGTGACAGACTGGATACAGCAAAGGCTAATTGCTACCCTCCACAAGTCATATATACAACTCACTTCATTGATTACCTAAATCCTCCAGTAAGTCCAGTGCAATGCAGAGAATGTGATACTGTTCCCAAGTCATCAACACCTCATATAGATTTCAAAGTGGTATGTAATTCCTTCGTTTTGCTATATGTTTAGACTTATTTTGACCTGCATGTCACCAAATCAGTGCTACCATGGCAAACAGAGGTCTATGCTTTTTTTACCCAAGCCTCTAGCTACCTGCTTCTGCAAGATTACTCTCTATTTCTGCCTGATCCTGCTGGGACTGTGCTCACTCCTGCCCACAATACTGATTTCTAAATGTCTGCCTCATCAACATCACCACAGCAACCAAAAGTACTATATTTGTTTTGGTGCTTGTGTTGTAGTGGGAGAGAGGCTGCTCTGCATTACAAGGGTACGCTGGTGCATATTGGCAACTGCTCCTCTTTGTTAATAGGAGACTGGCTGGCTGTGAACTTCAGAGCTTTTGGGCCCTGTCTCTACACATGCTTCCCCTTGCATGTGTCATCAGAGGACATGGGATGTTTTTTCATTTCTCCGCTGATGAAAACCAGCTGTGCATCAAAACTGCCCCAAAGCCCTTCTGCGGCAGCCATGTCACGCCTCAGCACCTGTATCAAGGAGATGAAGGCCTGGATGAGCACACATTTCCTCTAGTTAAACAGCAGAAAAACTGAAACTTTCCTTATATTTTCACTCCACACCCAAATTCAGTCAGCCCTCATACCTCATCTCACCTTTTCTACTCAGTAACTAATCTGGGTGTTATGTTTGACCCTCAACTGACTTTTGATGAACATATAAAACATCTACACAAAACTTCTCCAATATATCTCTAAACCCTGCCCCTCTTTAACCCTGGCAGATGCAGAGAAACTTGTCCATACCTTTATCTCCTGAAGTCTGTAGTACTGCAACGTGCCCTTCACAGGGATCCCTGGCAGGAGCGTCCAGAAGCTCCAGTATATTCAGAAGAGAACTGCCAGGATTTTGATGAGGGTGTGAAAACATGAACACATAACACCACTTCTGTTTTCATTTCACTGGCTCCCAGTCTTCTTCAGGGTTGACTACTAGGGCCTGCCACTCAAATACAAATCCGTCAGTGGACATGCGCCTCCCTACCTACAGGAACTGATCATACCACCAACCTCCATCTGCACCCTCAGATCTGCCAACAGTTTGCTCTTCTGGGCCCCCGTACTGAGCTCTGCACCACAGGGGATCGAACCTTCTGCTTTAATGCACCATGTTTCTGGAACAGCCTTCTTAACCATCTGAGGGCAGCACAGACCCTAGACTTAAAAAAATGAAAGAAAATTGCTTCAAATAAATTTCACAGGAACACAACATATGTGGCCTTTTGGAGAATTTTTAATCTAAGGAAATGCAAATACACTTACCCATTTCTTGTTTTAGAGGATATACACTGAGAAAAGGCATTACTTATTGCCTTTAAAAGTAAAAAAACTGCTTTAGCTTGGTAATGGTAACTAAAAGTGGAGAAAACACTGTGGATTCTGTACCTGTGCCTCTGATAGATCACATTGTTCCCCAAAGCAACACATACAAGATGCTTATAATCTGCCTATACTGTCAGAGAAATCTCACTCTGCTAATTTCGGCTGTGACCAAGGCTTTATGCTCTGATGGTTTAATGATTTCAACTCCTGGTGTTATGCCAGTCCTGTCTGTGTTTGATGCAGAAGTGGAGGAAGAGCTGAAGGCTCTCAGCCTTGTGCACTGCTGCAGTTCACCATGTAAGAAGAGATACAGACTGGAGGTCAGCCATATAGTCATCATTATTATGGGGTGCTGTCTTTGAACACAATATCCAGTTATTAAACATCAAAAATGTAGCTGCATTGAAACAACAGGAAATAAGGCTAGATCAACTGAACTCACCTTCAGTTAAAAACAGCTATCCATTTTGAAAGCTTTACAAAGGCATTATGGGAAATGTAACCTCCTACCTAAAAAAAAGAGGCTATAAAAAAATAGATAAATAAATCAGCCGCTCGCAAATAAGCTACTTCTGGAAAACATTGAAAATCAAACATAAAGGAGTAAGCTCAAGTGCTATGCATAGATCTGTGTTTATTCTTTCACTGTGCAGTGTTACCTCCATCCTCAGTCTTTGTCCAGCCTAAACCCTGAGGGTTTACCACAGCTCGGTAAACAGTGGAATCAGACTGGGGCTTTGTCTTATTAATCCTTTGCTTTGACGTTTAGATTTGACTTTCATCATCTCAGAAAGTCACCCCTAAAGCTGGTCACTAAAGCTGGCAGGCTGATGTTTTATGAGTGTTTTACATTTGTTTTGCAGCAGCTTGAGGGGTTTGGGATTTGGGTTGGCTGCAATCACATTCTGCTCATGAAAAAACACTGGCTGTCGTTCTTCTCTGCTATTATTGTTGACACACAAGAGGTGGGGCCTGAGGATGGTGATGATTGTTGGTGTATCCAGAGCTGGCCTGATGCATAAGCGAACTAAGCACTTGCTTAGGGGCCCCAGCATGAGGGCTGACTCACACTTTATCAAAATGTGGAATTCTCCCTTAACTGTGGTACCATTGGAGCAACAATCAATAATAGGAACCCCCCCCCAAGGAGCCCCTTCTTATTGGTGTCGTTGTGAGTCACAGGGCATATGCAGATATATAGTTTGTGTAGTAGTTCTGTTTATAAAAGTTTCTGGAGACCACTTGGAGGAAGCATTCCACACATGTGCAGTAGAAGTAGAAGTACAGTCGCTCTTGTAGCATTGTGGTCATGCAGGCTACAACAAATTGGAGGCACGTGGATGTCTGCACAGAGGCTCTATTCGCCTACTTGTGAATGCAGAAAGTATAATTTTTCGCCTTAAAGAGGGCACCCAAGAAAATCTTGCTTAGGGCCCTCTGTTGTCTAGAGCCTGGCCCGGGTGTATCCATGCATCACAATTTGTTCTAGATATTTCAGCACCTACTGCCCACATTGCCTTAACATTTGTCATGGATATTTATGGTACCCAGAGGATTCTGAACAGTGTTTTAATCAGATTAGATATTTTCCAGTACACTAAACCACTGCAACTGTAAAATCATTTTCATATATGTGTCGTATATGAAATGCTCCTTAGACAAAGAGACAGTGCGGGACAGACAGCTTTCTTATTCACGGTCAAGCCAACCTTGCTTTATGATTGTTGCCATAGAGACAGCGCTAAAGTGAACAATTTTATAGCGATGTTGTGGCTAGGGACAAGGCGATCTGGGGGATGCTGGAATACCTGAGAGTGGTTCAACTCTTCTCCTTCACACTTGATGTGGCATGTCACCGTTTAAGCACTGGCACTTTGATATGTAACTGTTGTCTCCTTGATCAGTCAAGTTTGTGTTGATTAGTAAATCTCTTAACTTCAGGCATCTATATTTCCTGGAGTTTCTGTATTTACAAGTTAACCAGTTCTCAAAATAGTTTTATTCAAAGCAACAGCTATGTGATGTGTATGTATTTTAAGTATTATTTAAATCTAAATGTATAAAGCCAAATTACTATGAAACACTCACAGTCAGTATGGACTATTCTTGAGCTCTCCTAAAGTGCCACCCTTAGGTTCTCAAGGTGGGCAATATTCTACAGAAATTGGCAAACAAAACAATTAAAGTAACCTGACAAAGACATTGACAGTATAACTGTTTTCTCTGACTACCTGGTCTTGAGCGCTGACCTCAGAGGCAATGTTAATTTGTGTCTATAGGTTGGACGAGTTGAATGGATGGACAGAACAAAATCAGTGAACATTGGTAGCAGGATGTACTGAGTGTAGAAGTTATGTTACATGATGGTAAATGGACTGTACTTATATAGTGTCTTTTTAGTCTTTTTGACCACTCAAAGCAGCTTTATCACTACATGTCACATTCACTCATTCACACACATCCATACACCGGGCACCGGGATTAAATTGGGGGGTGGGGAAAGTATCTAGCCCATGGACATGTGGACTAGAAGAGCTGGGAATCAAACCACCAATCTTCTGATTCCGAGATGACCACTCTGCATCCTGAGCCACAGCTGTCCAGAACCAATTATAAATACATTTGTTTCTTGCAAAGTTGGCTGCTGGAGGATATCTGAAATCTGTGTCTATTCTCAACCAACGCCAAATGTACTGACTGCTACTGATTTCCGATATTGCTAGCAAGCTGTATATGCATGTATCTGCACATGAAGTAGCATAAGTGGGATTGGCACAACATTTTTGCTTAAGTTACATCATATACTCAATGAACCTCTCGCCTAGAATAAATTCACATGTTCACATCCACTTATATCATCCATCAACCTTTTATACAACACTATCCCTTCTAAAGTTCACCCTGAGTCCAGTCTGAGTGCAGTGTCAGAGCAGTAAATGTATCCATAAGTTGATTTTGTTAACACTTTCAGATTTAAAGGTTTAATGAGCATTTTGGTCTTTAACAATGCTTTCCCACATGCAGAGGCAAAGCAGCAGTCAGTCTCTGGCCTCTCATGAATGTGTGGTTATGTGTGTGTGTGTGTTGTGTTGAGCATGTAATTTACATACATACATACATAGCTGCAGTGCTAATTAAGAAACAATGTCTGCGATTTGTTTCCACACATTCTTTTAACAGTCTTAGTAGCTCATTAAATAGGCCTACACATGGTAGAGAAACCAGACACCACCGACTGGAGCAGTAAACAACCCTGTGCTTCTGTTTCTACAGGAAGGAAATGTAGAGGGATTGGCTCTCAATGGTACATAGAGTTCAGCATTTTCTCAACTTTCTCCTGTACTGTAGCTGGGCACTTTCTGAATCTCCCTAGCTTAGGTGGAGAGGAAACCAGGACTGCAAAGCGAAGCCTCAATGAATAGCAGCCGTTGCTATCCAAGTTTCTGGGTACATACGTGGTCTGTTAGCAGTTGTTTTACTTTCATCAATGACCTTGCCAACTATTAGTTTACATTCTCAGGTTTGCACTGTGGTTCATTCTTTCCTGGGAGAATGTTGGGTGAACTGGTGAAGGAGTTTTTCCACAAGAGTGGTTACAGTAGGTTAGCAGAGAGGACACAGTTAATTGAGTATAACTTACAACAATGCAAGGGCAATCCCTTCAAAAAATACCCAGGCACCTTATGCTGCTCTGGTTTTGTTGCAGTTTTTTTTATGTTGGGGAACCTGGTTGTTGTAAATAACAAAGAGACTTAATGTAAGAATTGGCTGACGTAAAACATTCCCTCAAAGAGACATTTACTTTCATGAAGCTTAATCTGCCTCTCAGTACCCAGTCCCTTCTCCAACACTCCCTTGCACACAAGCTGTTTGTCTGTGTGCATTGCTTCCAAACACATTGTACAGAGTAGCCATCTGCCAACACAGACAGAAAGATGACACTTCAATCACACAGTGCAAATCCATGTCTGGTCGTGCGTCTTGCCACACAGCACGCATTTGACAAATGGCAACATGCAGGAAGAGGCCAACTTCAACATCAACCCCAAGCAGTACAACATGTTCATAGCTTGATTGCATGGCAGCGAAATTAACATTAAAATAAGTTTTGAAACTGAAATGATACTGGACAGATTCTTAGCTTCACCTTTTCCTCTTTAATATTGACACAATAAGTTCTATTTCCAGATAAGAATGTCAATAAGGGATGATTCTGCATTACATTTGATTAATGAACTTGAGGTTAATGAACTTGAGGCTGGACTGGCTGATATGGTCGCCATCAGCCAGTCCAGCCAGGTGTGACTGAGTGTTCTGTCCCTAGGGGACCAAATGTAAGCTGGCTCTTACCCATACTTTCCTGCTAGATTTGACTAGGTTTTGGGAGTGTGGAATTGGGCCAATTGCAATTGAGAATCAGCTCCTTTTAGCACCACTTGAGGTAGCTCTGGGCCACTGTTGACTTCCAGAATCAGACAAGAGTACTGTGAATAATTCTGACGTCTCATTCATCACTCGTCTGGCGTGAGTCTGATTACTAGATTTGCTGAATCTAGACCACAAGATTTCTTGGCTCACTTAGCAAGAGCTCTTTAAAAGTTATTAGTTATTAGTTAGTGCATCTGAAAGAGCAGAAAATGTTACAATGTTATTATAACAGCATCTCTAGTGAGAAATCTTTATTTCAATGTGTTTGACAAAAAGGCAACTTGGCCAATTCTAACACTACATTTGTAGTACCATTTAGAGTGTGTTGTGGTTGCTTTTTGTCAACCACACAAAACAGCCTGAAAGACAGACTGGCAGAACATGAATATGCAATCAGAACTCCAAAAAACCTCAATTACCCTGTGGGACAGCACTTCAGAGGTGCAGGCCACAAGGACCCATACTCACTTAAAGTTTGTGTTATTGAAGTAATCCCCAAACAGGTGTGGGGGTGAGAGGTGAGTAGGGGTTTGGTGTTTGACTGACTGAAACATATCCCCTGGTGGGTGACCTTTTGGATTAAATCCCTGAGGACCACTACTCCCACAGGTCTGGATGAGAAGGTTGACCCTCTCTTTTTTTATGATTGGATTTTCTGGTATAAAGCCTCGATATGTGACTTTAATGGAGCTTTTCTGAGTGATCTGAACATGCCAAGATCTGTCTGATTAGATTGGTAAAAATGATTATGTTCATTGTCTGTCTATTACTGTCTGTTACTATCTGTCCATCCATCCATCCATTTTCTACCATTTCCACTACATTCAATCACATGTACTGCACCCCTGTCATGTTTCTGGATTCTAACCATGGGATGTATTTCTTTGGAAACCCTAATAAACCTCATTTTAAGCTGAAACAAGTTGTTCAGCCATTTTTTTTTATTGAAATATGGCTTTAACTTACTTTTGGAGAGTGCCTCAGATTTGTATCTTTTTTTCTTTTTGCCTCTACAATCTGATCAACTTTTTGTCACATTCTGCTCAAGTGGATTCGACACATGCACTTTACAGTTTGTAAGAATAGCTCAACATTGTTGGAAATTAAGTTATTCACATTCTTGCAGAGTTAAATGAGAAGCTACATGCAAAGATAGATACCATATTTTGGTCCATATGGAGCCACAGCAATCAGCCTAGCTTAGCATACAGCTAGTCTGTGTAAAGTTGAAAAATATGCCTACCAGCACTTCTAACAGTACATCTCACAAATCTATATCTACACAAATGCAAAAATGACAATTTATAGTTCTATTATACTGGAACTATTTCTTGGAAAACTACAGCAGGGAGCAGGGACTTCCCAAAGTAGTTCATCAAATTGCACTTCATAACTTTTACATTCATGTTTTTCCCAATCTTTATGCTAAACTAAGCTCATCAACTCCTGGCTCCAGCTCCATATTCAACACCCAGACATGAGAGTAGTGTAGATCTACTCGGTTAAGCTTAATTAAAATCACATCATGAACATTTGAATCTGCCTGCTGCTGGGGAACTATCCTTTTGTGTATCACTTGGAGGTGTTTTTATGCTATCTATACCATTTCAGAACAGTTGCAATGATATTTTGCCCGGTAATTAGTTTATTGTGTATTAGTCAGTGACAAATGGATATGTTGTATAATGTGTTCTTCATATGTTGGGATTATTACTTATGTGTAGTTCCAAATGTCTAATATTTTTCTGTAAATCATGTTTTCTTATGTAGCCTTGTTTTTGCTGTTGTAGTGACCCAGTTTTCTCGCAGGGATCATTAAAATTTCATATTTTCTTATTTTGTATTTCACTTAGACTTTTGTGAAATGAGTAAAAGCGGCTTATTACTAAAAACTGGATTTTTGATGCACAACTCACCAATTCAAAAATCACCACAGAAAGTTCTTTTTGGCACAAATTCTTCTCGTCTTCACTCTTCTTTCTCCGTTTCTGTCTCTGTGCCATGCTCGCTCACCCCGCCGGCACCAGTTGGAGGCTTTCTACTCAATCTTCACTACGGAACAGCAGGACCATGTTAAGTCGGTGGAGTATCTGCGCAGCAACTTCAGGCCCATCCAGAGCTTGGATAACCGCCACGTCTTCAAGTCTGCAGTCAAAGACGCCTGGTTACCCGACCTCACTGACAGCGGCAGTGGGCCGTATGGCACAGAAGCTTCCAAAGGTAAGACTGTTGAGACTTTTCAAATACAAGAATGCTTTCACTTTTTCCCTGTCAACATAAATGTCCTCATTTATAATGAAGCCAGTGTCTACATGGGGTCTCCTACACTTGAAACAAAAACCTGAATGATTCATAAAAGTATTTGATTTTACTCATCAAGCCATTTTTTGCTCATATCTTTAAAGTTGTAACTCTTTAAACTCTATGCACTGATGCCACAAGTCTGAAAATCATTAAATGCTGCTTCTGCTCGCCCTCAAAATACTAATTAAAATAATTAACAGTTATTTGTCCCTTATCTAAAATATAGATGTATTTGATATTTTGAGTTCTAAAAAAGAAATGTATATAATGTATTCAGGTACATTTTTTAATGCAATATTCCAAGCAGCATATATTAAACTCCTGAATAGTTTAGTTTAGTTTAGTATAGTTTATTTTGCACAAACTAAAATTTACACAACCGATAATGACAGATAATACACAGTGCAGGGAGAGCAAGAAAACCCAAATGTGCTTATTTAACACCTAAAAAATGTTAAAATGATACAGAAAATAATGTCTACACAGAACAAACCAGATAATTACAAATATATATAATAACAACAATAAAATAAAATAAAACAGGTAAAAATAATAAAAGAATAATACTAAGACTACCTTCATATTTCATATTTGGGCCTCTCTTGGTGTTTACCACTATGTCATTTTCAACCAACTGGTCTATATAGCATCATTAAAGTTCACCCTGTCTACTTCCTAAACTTGTCCAATATTCTCCCATTAGCCCTTTTTGCTGACATTTCTTAATGTTAATAAATGAGAGATATTCAGTGTTGCTCAGATGTGCAGAAGAAACTGATTGTCTTCACCTTGTGTGTGTGTGTGTGTGTGTGTGTGTGTGTCTGGGATGGCTCTCTGTCATTTCACCAGCGAGCTGGGTAACTCCCCTAGCATAAGGCAGTGGGAGGCACACCAGCCGTCGTCCCACTCCTGCCTCATTACCACTCAAACAACACCAAACATTATGCAGTGTGTGTGTGTGTGTGCGTGTGTGTGTGTGTGTGTGTGAGTGAGTGTGCACGTGTTTCTTGGAGCATTTGTATAAGCTTGTGTGTGGCCTAGCATCTGTGCTGTGTCAACTATCTTAGCAGGGTTTGTCCCTTCCCTTCCTTCATACACACTTCCATATGGTCGAGTACAGTAGGAGAGAGGTGCATCACCTAGATGTACACACACACACACACACACATACACACACACACACACACACACACACACACACACATACACAAACAAACTCGCATGCATACTCTGTGTGTATGTGTGTGTGTGTGTGTCACTCTGGCACAGTGTGCTCCATGCTCGTGCTGTATGTCCTTGAGCGCTGCAGTGGGACATGTTTGCTGTGAGCAGATCTATATAGCTGGCAGAGGAGGCGGAGGGACGGCTGGGAAAAAGGCAGTGAGGAGAATTAGAGCTGAAAAAACAACAGATATACAGACCACATGCCTCCTACACGCCCTCTGTAACACTCTACCATAGCTGTAGCTGAGTGGGTTGTACATGTATGTCCACCTGGTCTGTAATATCCCTCCACCTCCACATCTACATCTAACTACATACAAACACACAACACAGGTGGTGTTGTAGAATGAAAACCTATATATGATCTCATGAGTCATTTTCTCTCCCTCTTCCTTTTTACTAATTTATTCCATTTTATCACGGCTCAGCCTGAACACCTTCCTCTTGCTTGTGATTGTTTTCTTATCAGCCATGATAGGTCCCTGGTTGACTGGCAGCCTCACAGTTAGTGGGCCAGAACTACGGATTGATACATGTGTATAGAAAACAGAAAAGTGTAGTGTTTGGATGTTGTTAAAGCAACATGCTGACATTCTTGAAAATGAGTTTGTCTTGTACGCTGAAGTAAATGAGAGGAATAGTATAATCTCTGAGTGTTCAGCACAAAGACAACTAATAAACTCTACAACTTTCAATGGCCTTCAAAGCTATCCTTTTCACATATCTGCTTAGCTATGAGCTTAAATATGTGCAGCAATAGATTCTTTATTTGTATACCACCTTCCTTAATATAGTTACAACGTTCTTTTACAGATTTAAAAAAAATACTGAAATAGAACAACAGTGATAAACAATGACATTATAGTAAATTAATGCAAATACTGCAAGAGAAACAAGCCAGCACAGAATTAAAAGTGTGAAATAGGTGCACTAATTTATATGTGTGTATATATATAAACGTATATATATATATATATGTGTGTGTGTGTGTGTATATATCAAACATTTATTAATGACTGATGGAGAATGTATGAATGTGAATTGGTGTAGAGACTAATTATGAGTCAGAATATGAACAGAATGTAAGGGTTAAAATCATTAGCATTGGTAACACAAGCCAATAGTAGCCAATAGTGGTAGCTTGTTAATGAACACAGAACAACATATGAAGAGTCAAAGTCCTGATTCCTTTATTTCATTTTACTATCTGTCTACTTAAATGAAAACAGCATTGCAGTTCAAATTTGAACCTTTCTTGATTTAATACAGGAAAAACCTACAGCTCCCATGAGTTTAACTTGACACTGCACAACATACATATCATAATCGCCTCACTTATCCACGATTTCCAGCTTTATTATTATGTTATTTTGCCCAACTTGTTAACTGTGACCTCTGCTGCTTAAAGTGTCTAAAAATCCAGCCATGTCCCTTCTGCTGTTATTACAGACATATATGACCTAGTTATAGAAAGACCTTTGGCTAAACAACAATATTACAGAGGTTGTTTTTTTGGTTTTTTTTAAAAACATTTATTTTCTAGACTTGAAAATGAGGTTTTATTATTTGTACAACAGAACCTGGACTGGCAGTGCCTCTGATCTGGGTCAAGACTAACTTGGGACTAAATTGGTATTGATATTTTCATCAGCAAACAGTATAAGTGTCTGTCTATTCCTTGTAGAATAGCCTGTAATAATCCAGTCACAAATCAAGTTAAAAGGTGGAAGGAGCAGTGCTCTCATAGTGATGGTTTAAAAGAAGACCAAATCCAATCAAAACAGAACCAAACATATTTGCTCACAAAAGGAAACAAAATAATTGACTTATTCATGATGGAGTTTGAGAGCATCTGTCCTCCTGTTTACAAGTATTTTCTTCCCCTTGACTCTGAAGAGCAACCCTTTTACAAGCAGATAAGTAGCTCTGAAAAGCACAAGCAAAGACGAACTCTGCTCCTTCCCAGATCTCTGAATTACTGACCGCCTCTCCAGTACTGGACAAGTACACATCATGAGCTGAGGAACCAAAACATGGACAGAATGTTGTAGATGTTTGGATTTCACACACACTTCTATTACTATATATGTAATACACTGGAATGACATACGGCCAGTGTAAGACCACATGCTTTGCACTGATGCACAATAATAGCAGCATAAAGTGTAACAATATACACATGACATGTTAATTAGAGCTTGTCAGTATTTCAAGTGCTGTTAGTGAACTAACTAACTAAAGTAAAAAATAAAGTATGCATCATAAATTATGAAAGTCGTGTTACACAAGTTCTAACAGAGGCCAAACTAATCAGAGTGGGAATATAAGTTGTGTTTATTGATCTGAGACAACATGTCAGCTAACATTGCTAATAATAAAAGCTTAACTTGCACTTACACTTTATGGCACATTACATTTATACTGTTTATGAGAAGTGATACAATGCATCAGTGATCATTACGTGCTGTTCTCAGCATGGCCATAAAACCTTCCTCGTGCCTTCTAAAGCCTGTGCACTCAAACTATAATGTGCAGAGAATATGATAGTAGAAACTGATGCATGGTGATCAGCCGTCTAAATGAGACCAATCTTCATCTTCTATGTTTGAACGTTACAGTGTTTTTAGTAGCAAAGTCTTTTTGTTACTATACTTCCACCACAGCTCAACAGGGAAACACTAAAGCTGCGTTCAGACCAAAAGCGTCTGACGCGAAAAAAATCGCTTGAATCGCTCCGCTTGATCATAAATATACATTTTTTGGATCATCGCTTCATTCGCTTCATTCGCGCTTGTGACGTCGGGAGAAACTCGCCGCTGATTGGATATCGCGGCGCGATGCCGCCTGAAAAGTTCAAATTTTCCACCTTTATTCGCGCCGCTTCAGACGCTTGATTCATTCATTCATTCATTCATTCATTCATTCATTCGCGTCAGACGCTTTTGGTCTGAACGCAGCTTAAGAGGGAATGTGATGCTATAAAGACTGTAAATGTGTCAGATATCACTTGATATGACTAACTCACACTGATGAAGCTCAATAGAAGCTGATCATCTACTTTTAACCCTTAAACAGGCAGGAGTGAAAAATAATTTGATGTTACTAGTTATCTCATTTGCACCTAAGTAAAACATTTCCACAAATATTTATATTTTTTAATATTTTTAATATATTTGAGGTTTCATGAGTTGTATCTCTACCAGGATATGTTGCCCCCATTAAGGTATAAAATTGTCATAATGGTAAACAATTTAAAGAGAAGTGATACATTCTTACTTTCCCTGGTCATTAATACTAGTTTGTAAACTGATATTATCATTTATATCACAGAATAGGCCTACCACAAGCTTTAATTCTACCAATCCATTTCTACCAATTCAAGGCACATACAATTTAGCAACCACTTTAACCAATCATGCTCCTAACAGGGTGTTATAGAGTCTTTATCTTCAGGTGCATGTTGCCTGTTTAAGGGTTAAATGAGTGTGTGGACACTATGTGGAGTTTGTCCTCAAGCACATTTGAAGGAGATCTTTTAATAATCAGTATGATTACAGCGCTAAACAGCAACAAAGAAATATCCGGTATACAGCAATATAACTTTCTATTTTGAAAGAAATACTGTATTGCTGCATAGACTGTGTGTTGCTTTCAGTTAGCTGGCTCCACTGTAATTCCAACACTGATCTGACTACTTCAATTGCAGATTAAGAAAAACTATTTAAAAAAAATACTGTTGGTTTGTTTGTTTTTTGTACTAAAAGAAATCTCCACCAGTCAGTAATATCACATAGTTATTCTAGGTATTCTGTTTCAGCTTGTTTTGGTGATTTGTAGCAACAATATGTCACACAGAAATGAGTGAAAAAATTCATATGTAAGTTAGGTTTTAAGTATTTGAACTAAACTCATTTGCGCAGGTTAAAATGGCCATCAGAACCTCTTATCTGAATGTACTTATTCTACACATCTTTCCACACTTTTTTGTCAAGTTTGTTTTAGGTCAAGGTTAAGATGTCCAAAAGCTGAATGAGGTCCCTGCATAATATCTAGAGGTGCACCAATAACAGTTTTACTAAATGAAACAAGTACTGTATCAAGTAGTTTGAGCAATGCAAGAGCCAGTGCAAGTGCTACTCAGTGTATAGTCCTTCATGGCACTGAGTGGTTCCTGTTATAAAACAATGACCCATGATGTCATAGATACGAGGCACACAGTGGAACTGTACTGCAGACAGTTGGAAGGTGACTAAATATAAACTGAACACTGCAGCATTT
Organism: Scomber scombrus; assembly: GCF_963691925.1. Taxonomy (NCBI): domain Eukaryota; kingdom Metazoa; phylum Chordata; class Actinopteri; order Scombriformes; family Scombridae; genus Scomber; species Scomber scombrus. Next base: position 1,763,581 of record NC_084972.1, read on the forward strand.
TCATTTTTTCATATCAGAAGATATTCTTCTATATTCTTGCCACACAGACGTGTCAGTTAATGTGCACAAAAACATGTGCTATTATCAAGCATTTTGATGATGCTAGTAGTAAATTGACATGTCAACTGTATGTCATTGGTAATGTACTGTAATGTCTTCTTCACTGCATGCCGCCATGACTAGTTTTCCTGGACTGAGCTCACTTTTTAAGAATAGATCAGTCTTTTCTACAACCTGGCTCTTCTTTTTCATAGCTTTGGCTTTCAGTCCTATTGTTTCAAACAACGTTACTGACAAAGTGCCACTGTTGATGCACCACACACAGTTTGAAACAATGGAAATATTCTCACTCTTTTTCACTCTTCCTCACCATATTTTTTCATTGGAAGACGGTTGCGCACAGTGCTTAAAGGTACCCTGTGGAGTTACTGAGCTTGAGTATTTCTGCTCTAATTTCTGCAAATGTGTCCTCACACATACACAAGACAAACCAAGCAGGGACGCCTGCGTTTGGATGGTGTGATACACAGTCATGCCATTGTTCTACAACAAACACAGACATGCATCAGCAAAGGCAGAGAAGAAGAGGACTGAATGTAAACAATGCAGGATATAAAATGAATTGGTTTTGCTAACATTTGCTAATGAGGGAGGAGATGCATACAACACTTTTGAGTTGACAAGAAAACTCCACAGGGCTCCTTTGTTAATAGTAGTTAAAATTAAGAATGTTTTGTGGGTGTGCTGAGGGATGTAAAAATGAAGTCATTCCAACAGTGCATTAAATTACAAAGATAGGACAAATGTAAACACCTGCAGTAAAAGTTTTGGCTATTCATGAACTACATAAAATGGAACTGTACACAACTAACGCAGGATTTACAACAGATACTATCAGTGCATGTCTAACAGCGGCAAAGCCTGTAATATTCTGAGTCGCCACCTGATCCCCCCCAACTGTGCAAAACCTTGCAGGTCAACCCATAATCAAGAGCCGGTCATCGATCAAGTGTGGTCACCGTGCTGCAGGGCCAAACATGTCCTTTCCTCCGCTAAATGACCTCTCACAGAGGGTTTACCTGTGTCAGACACCCCCTCTTCCCATGTTCTATTCTGTGTGATTGGGTCCTACGCCCCATCACTCACTACCATCCAGACCTCTCCCTAGTGTGTGTGTGTGTGTGTGTGTGTGTGTGTGTAGGTGTAGGTGCAATGCATGTGTGTGTGATGGCCCTCTTATCTTTGATGAAAGCTTTAAGAGGATCTCTTCATCACCCTGCCACATGGGGCTAAAACCTTTCAGTAGTGTAACACACAGGGAAAAGGGGGAATTGTTCTTCTCAGCAGCCCGTTCTGAGTTTTAGCCACTCCGTGTTACAAGACACACACTTTAGAGCCAACCTCTGAAAACGACATGCAAGGACCATGTGAGTGACAACAGCTTTATCCAAAGATTGAGATAAATATCACGGTTCATCCCATCCCATACAAAGAAAGAAGCAGAGACTAATAGGGATAGATAGATAGATAGATAGATAGATAGATAGATAGATAGATAGATAGATAGATAGATAGATAGATAGATAGATAGATAGATAGATAGATAGATAGATAGATAGATAGATAGATAGATAGATAGATAGATAGATAGATAGATAGATAGATAGATAGATAGATAGCCTTTATTCATCCTCTTAGGAGAAATTCAGGTGTCCAGTAGCTTATAAAACACATACATAAATAAATAATAACTGTAAAAAGTTAGGTAAGAGCAGATTAAAAAGAAAAAATTGTTATTGCACATTTCCAGTAATAATTGCAGTGCCCCATGATTATCTATTGAAGTTACTGTTGTAAAGTCTGATGGCTGAAGATACAAAGGACTTCCTGAACCGCTCTGTCATACAGATATTGTCATTTTGTAATATTGTTTTTTTTTTTTAACATGTACTTTGTTTAGTTATGTTAAATGTAAAAATGAGACGCTGTGGTCTTCAGAGCAGCTGAGGAGCATTTAGAGCATTTTAAAACAGGTTGGTTGTCTTATACTTAGGACATGACATTTACATTTCCACAGTAGTAGATGTTTTAATAATGTGTGGCTCAACAAAATGACTTTAAGAGTTGTATTATGGGTTGATTGTAGTCTCAAAGTTGTTAAGTTAGTGAGTCTTCTTACTGTTACTGTCTTTCATGTGTCTGAGTGAAGCTGTTTCCAGACAGAACATGAAGAGAATTTTCATCTTGCTTTACTATTCATTTGTGTTTAATCGCCCAAAGAGCCAAAACACACTACTGTAAGCTAACTAGCAACAGCAGGCAACAACCATGGATGCATTGTAAGAACTGAATAGTGGACTTAATGATGACGCATATTCAATCACATGGAAATAAATGTGCATCTATTTGCGGCATTGACTTTGTATGTATGTATGTCGTTAATGTCATTAACGATGGCTGTGTTCCGTTAAGGGTGAGAAAGGGTTCCCAAACTGCTAAATACTCCTAAATGGAATTCATTAAGTTGACGTTAATGTTAGGATTTCACCAGGAGGTCAGTTTATGATTACAACACAGATAACACCCCGTGTAATCTTGGTTTACAGCACATAAGAGTGCTTAACACACATCTACTTTACTGAAAATAAAGCACACAGGGCATTAGCAGGCACAATAATAAATGCATAACCACGCAGCAATCATTAACCTCAGCTATACTGTGAACTACAGAAAAATTACCTTACACTGCAGTACCATCATATTGACATTAGTTTCACTTAGATTCTGTTTTAATTTAGCATGTTGTTCATGAATTTGTTCATGTTGGCTGTGTATAATGAAATATGTGTATATCGAAGTGATTGCTTTGCAAAGCTGTTGATGCATCTGGTGCAGCATGTGACTGTTTCTTTAAATAGCAGAAGATGAAATGAAATAAAACTCTCCTGAGTGTAACATAATGAAGACACACAGCACATGTATTAGACTCTGTAATCACAGTTCTACACACTTCTAGTTATCATGATTTTTTTTTACTGTGCTCTTCAAACATATCAGAAAACTTAGATCCAGATTGGGAATATTCATGCTTGGAGAACTGCAGTGATAGTACTAACATTTTGACTTGTCACACACACACACACACACACATCTGCGCACACACAGGCGGGGCATGCCTGACTGGACCCAGGTTGATATAATCAGTTAAATATGCTTCCCCTGCATAGAGGTCATTCACTGCTTGACTTCCAAATGATGTCTGTGTATGTGTGTGTTCTTCTTTGTCAATGTCTATGTGTGTGTGTGTGTATGTGTGTGTGTGTGTGTGCGCATGCTTTCGTGCTTACTTGCATGCTTGTGTGTGTGTGTGACTAATGGCTTTAGTAATGCTAAGCCACATGGGGCTCGACTGCAGGTTATGAATAGAAAAACTCCACTGCAGCTCTTTATGAGCAAGCTAATCAATTTGGTTCCACCAGGCACGTGAGCTCTATTCTCAATCAACTTGTGTTCATCATTGAATTACCTTATGCATTTGCATAATATGATACAGTGTTTGGAATAATCATTATGTGCATTGTTGGCTAGTAATACACTACTCCCTCTTTCCCAGCAGTGAGTCTTCTTCATCTTCTTCTTTCAGCTGCTCCCGTTAGGATTAGGATTTAGGATTTTATTAGGATCCCCATTAGCTGAAGCAGAACATCAGCTACTCTTCCTCCCTTTAGTCCACACAACATAATAAAGCATGACAACAGAAACAGATAAGACACTTACAGACAAAACAACCAAATCACATTAAAATCAGAGAATAACTAACATTATTCTTTCTTTCAAACATTAATATACATATTCTTATTCATATTGACCTATACACAGTGTATTAGTATACACTAAATTTCACTCCTGACTTCCCACTCCTCTCTCAGCACCCTGTCATATGCGTTCTGTAGATCTACAAAGACACCTTACAGCTCCTTCTGACCTCTACACTTCTTCATCAACACTGTCAAAGCAGACATCACATCTGTAGTGGCCTTTCCTGACATCACATTAACCACACTGCTGCTCACTAATCGTCACCTCTCCTCTTGACCTGGCTTCCACTCTTTTTTCCATAACTTCATGCTGTGTCTGATCAACTGTATACCTCTGTAGCTACGACAGCTCTGCACATCACCCTTACTCTTTTTACCCCTTCTCCATTTCTCAGGCATCCTTCATATCTTCATTCTCTTCATAGCTGCCCTTACTTCCTCCTTGCTAATCCACCGCATTTCCTGTTGCACTATTCCGACACCATCTCATCACCTTCTACTCTCTCTCATATTCTTCATTCATCAGCCCCTCGAAGTACTCCTTTTACCTTCTCAACACACTCTCAGCTGTGGCTCAGGAGGTAGAGCTGGTCGTCCACTAATGGGAAGATCAGTGGTTTGATTCCTGGCTCCTCCAGTCCACATGTGGATGTGTCCTTGTGCAAGATACTTAACCCCAAGTTGCTCCTGATGGCTGCTCCAACAGTGAATAAATGTGTGTGAATGTTAGTTTCCTCCTGATGAGCAGGTTGGTACCCTGTGTGGTAGCTCCTGTCATCAGTGTATGAATGTGTGTGAATGGGTGAATGTGACATGAAGTGTTAGAGCTGTTTCAGTGGTCAACAGACTAGAAACGTGCTATATAAATACCATTTTATCATTCGTCGCTGGTCAGCCCCTGTGTTCAACACAAAACTACTGAACATAATGTAGTTGGCTCTTGGTTAAAGACTATCAGCAACCAAGGACTGTAGGGAACTGAGTTTCTTAAGGACTCCCTTTATTAGAGACTTGAAACATGTGGCGATCTGGTGAGACCCAGCAATGTTGACAGGATTTAGTTTACTGTCAACAATGATGAGACAATGCTGTTAATTAACATGCCTGTCACATCACACAAATCTTGATACTGAATATGTGAACTGAAGTCAAATGTTCACTGCACTGACAACGTATATGGTTTTCTTTCTTTTTTTTCTTTTTTTTTAAGCCAAAATGTCTTGCAGTGCAATATCCACCAGTGTGTGTAAACCTCATTTCTATGGTCAGGGATGCATGGTTCTGTGCAGACCAGTTAAGTTCTTCCACGCCAAATGGAGAAAAGCATTTTCCTTACAGAGGTCATGTTGGAGCTGGAAAGGCTGTTGGTGGTGAATATGATTTCAGTCTGGGTCTGTTGGTGTTTCGGGCCAACATGGAATCCGCACGCACAGATTTTCCACAGATTTCTGCAGATTTTCCACAAATAAAGATGCTGTTTGTAAAATTAAATACATAAAGACCCAGTAAAATGAAAGTATTTTCCCCACGTTTAATCCTGTGTCCCTGTGTGACTTTATTTATTTATTTATTTATTTGTTTATTTATCTCTAATGTAGCCAAATATGTCATAAAATCAGTATTTTTTTTTCAGTATATTGTCATTAAACCTTTTCTCTTTCTATAAAATAGTTTCAAATGTTTGCTCATAATGTGCTCAGTGGCATTTGAAAAAGTTCAGCCAATCAAATGTGACTCATTATTTGTGAGTCATAGTAGCTATCAGAGCAATATGCAGAGATTGGAAGAGATATGTGAGATTAGCGGCAAGAACTTAGTTTCCATGTCCAGAACAATGTGGCTGAGCTCTAATTCATTTAAAACAATCTTTATTATCTTTATTATCTACAAGCAAAAAAAAAAAAACACTCACAGAATTCCGCAGATATTCATTATGGATCAGTGCAGAAAACTAAAAAAATCCACAGATTCCGTTCGAGTCTGGATGATGATGATTGACAGATTCTATTTATGTAGTCTTCGCCCTTTACTCTCATTGTGATGATTTGAACTAAATTTGAAATTTAACGTCTGGAATCAGGACGATGAAAACAGCTTAGCAAACTACAAACTGTGATATGCTGTGAGTGACAGTAGTTGTGTGTGAGTACTGTTTTAGTGTTTAAATAATAGTTTAGTTTAAAATAGTTTTTTTTGTTGTTATGGTAATTCAACAGTTACCTATTGACATGTCTGTTGTCATACTTATTGTGCAGTGTGCTGTCTTTTGTGGTTACTATTTGCTCCATTTGGGTAAACGACTAAACGGTTTTCCTATGTTAATGAAATCAGTTGTGACAATGTGTGTCAGGTATTTATTTGCTTCAGTGACAGTGGACAATAACTCCAGACCAAAAGTACGTGGGCAGTGGTATCCGATATCTCAAATTAAAAACTCTCACTCTCGCATATGAGCAGGAAACTAGAGACTCCTAGTGGTCAGCAGCAGCCAGTGCATGTCTGGTACCATCAGCATGATTGGAGGGTTATTATGCAAGAGGGTGTGTTGTTATATTCATAAAAAACAACACACACACACACACTGTTCATGTGTTGGGTTTCATATCTCTCACTGCCAGATATATGAAGGCAGAGCAGGTTGGCTGCATTTTGCCTGAAGGCGACTATATATGAACTTATGTTATTAGAGCCTGTAGACGAAAGCTCTCTGTGCATGTGTGTGTGTGTGTGTGTGTGTGTGTGTGTGTGTGTGTGTGTGTGTGTGTGTGTGTGTGTGTGTGTGTGTGTGTGTGTGTGTGTGTGTGTGTGTGTGTGATAGCTATGTATATGTGTAGAATAGTCGTGTGTGTGGTTTAGGCAATGTATGTATACTGGTATACTGGAGAACATAGTGGTTTACGTGTGTATGTGTGTGTGTGTGTGTGTGTGTGTGTGTGTGTGTGTGTGTGTGTGTGTGTGTGTGTGTGTGTGTGTGTGTGTGTGTTAGTGTGTGTGTGTCAATGACTAACAGTGTCTCACAGCAATATTAATAACACATCATTAATACAACTCACACTAACGTAACACTCAATCTCTCTCTCTCTCTTTCTCTCTCTCTCTGAGTGTATTTGAAAGATAAGCAAATCCGATGTATTCAGTCATTGAATTATCTCTTTTTGTCTCTCCCTCCTTTCTTTGTCCGACTTTACTGCTTCCCCTCCTCCCTTCATTTCATTGGTTTCTTCAATCCTTCCCTCCCTCATCTTCCCCCTCCATCGCTCCCTTTTATATTTGTTCTTTATCGCTTTCCTTTCTTCCTCCTTGCCTCCTCTCTGTCATCAATTCTTCTCCTCCTCTATTCCTCTGTCCTTTTCTGCCTCTCTGCTTTGTTACATCCCTCCTCCACTTTCCTCCTCCATCCCTTCATTTTATATGCATTTCTTACCGTGTTCCTCCTCCTCTCCTTCCCTCAACTCCTCTTTCTCTTGTTTTATCTCTACTTCCCCCTAAATACTGTATCCTTATGGCTTATTGTCTTTCTTTCTTCCTTTCAAATCATCCTTCCATCCTCATTCACAATCTTATCATCTGACTTTCCTTCTTTTTTTTCCTTAATTCATTCCTTGTTTTCCTTGATTACTCCCCTCCGTTCCTTACTCAATTCCTCATTTTCCTCCTCCATACTTCCATTTTACATTATTTCCTCTCCTCCTGTCCTACATATCCCTCCATCCTTCCCTCCTTTTTTTCTCTCTCTTCCTCCTCTCAGTGTGCAGCAGCGCTCCCTTCAACATGAAGGTGCAGCATGTGAACAGCAGCGCTCTGGTAGTTCGCTGGGCTCACCCCGAGGTCACCTACCACCCGCCCATCCTCCACTTCCTGGTGTCCTACAGCTGGACGGCCCATGATGACAGCTACGAGGAGACGCACCTCACCGACGCCAAACACAAACTGGTAAGACTGGTCGGGGCCAAACCTGTAGTGGGAGCTGATTCTGCACCTCATGAAGATTAGCCAAAATACATGACATATAGTAATGTATAATATACTGTGAGTCACAGTATTATGAAAGACGGGTTGGATGTGTCTTGGAGGCAAGATTGTTGGTCACATTTACAGACTGCAGTGATAACAAAGAGAATATGGAGTGTACAGTACTTGTGAGTCACCTCATTGTTGTATGAGGCGTCTGAAATGTGCCGACTGGTTTGAAAAGGCCAACATTGATTTATGTTGTTCTTCTCAGGTGCTGTGAGACTCTGAAACATGAGATATGAGAGTTTGTGTTGATGAGCTGTGACTTGGGGAAATAAAACCCATAAGATAAACAATGCAAATAATATAAATGTGACAATTCCATACATTCAAATACTGCTGTAATTATGTCTTATACTTAAGTATACCTATGTCTCCTAAATACAGGGGCCGGGAAGTGCAAAACAACATTACAAAGTGTGAAACACTTTTACAAAGCTTGAAACAAATTTACATTTTGGAAAACATTTTTACATATCATACAATAAAATGATATGAGAAAAACTCTTTTAACAAGGTCAAAACACATTTTTATTTTAGAAAACAAATTGACATGGCTTGTGAAACATTTATACCAATCCTGAAACAAATGTACAATTGACACAATCTTCACGGAAAGGGAATGTACCAAATGCCAAAAGTGACGTGATAAAGTGTGCGTTTTCTTACGGACTCTACAGCATCACCTGGTGGCGGAATTTATACAATGCTCAACTCATGAATGAACCAACTGCAATGCAAATGAATCCATTAAATTAACTGTTTGCACTTCCCAGCCACCGTACCTAAAGGCTTTCAGCAGGCCAGTGTTCATATTGAATATATCTTCAAAATATTCACTCAATGTCAATGACTTTCCAACAATATTCATGGCTCACAACCTCAGTCTTTTTTTTTTACAGTTATATAAGATCAGGGACAGATGGTGATCTTTAGTGTAAATATATAAAAAGCAATCCTGGCTTGACACAAACATGTTTCTATCAATATTTAGTCAGAACCACATCACCCCCCATCCTTAAATGCCTTAGTGGCCTAAACCAGACCAGTGTGAGCTTTATTCTAACAAAATAAAAATATATAATAATAATAATAATAATAATAATAATAATAATAATAATAATAATAATAATAATAATAATAATAATAATAATAATAATAATACGCTTTTTAAGAGATCAATATTGTCAACTATAAATGGACTTTTGAGGGATGGAAATCAAGCATACAGAATCATTTGTATTAAAAATGATCCAACTTGTCCATTGAATATACATTAATAAATGAATTTGGTAACTTCTATTAGTATTATTTGTGCATACCAAATTATCAAAGCATTTTTTAAATGTATATTTATTGTCATTTATATTTTGGAAATGCTATTTCCAAAAGCTATTATGGTAATGTTGTGTATCTATGGTAATGTACAAGTCACATTGATGCACTGCATGTTACGAAAGCAGTCTCAGTCACAACCTCAGACTCCACTCTGGCAAGATAGTGAAAAACACTTTGGTGTACCGAGAAGTTGTGTGACATATTGTAATTAGTGGTCTGCTGTGAACTCTACTGTCTGGTGTCAAGTCTTTTTACCTCCTACATATACCTCCACCCTATGATTTCTGTATGACACATGACACTTGGTCATTTCATTGCCAGTCAACAAAATGCAGACAGCAATTATATTTTCTCCAACTTGTATTCAGCAAATCAAATCAGCAGGATAAAACACAGTATGCTATCAGAGATGAGGTTATATCGGGTTGCAATTACAATTGCTGTCACATCAAGATTAACATCAGTGAGTAATCGTAGTTTCCACACAGAAATGCAGACTTCTCATCATTACCAGCCAAGCAAAAATGCCAATAATGCACACACAGAGTCTTAAATATGTCTGCAAACACAAAAATCCAATGACACAGATAAACTATATACATATACATACACTATATAACACTGGTACTGTCCCTTTTACACCTGCCAGTATTCTGTAGTATAGAATATTAGGAAGTCATCAGTATGGACAAGATTAGCTCAACATCAAATATGTGTGCATATATTGAGCTCACTGCTTTAAATCCTTCTTTGAATGAGCTTCTAAACACTTATCTCAAAGACACACACACACACACACACACACACACACACACACACACACACACACACACACACACACACACACACACTCACACTCAGTTTTGCAGTTTTTCTCTGATGTGCTTCGTTGGCCTGGTTTCGTGGCGGAAAAAAAGAACCAGATCTGTTCAGACTTTTCTGACTCGTTGCTGTCGATAGCCATGTTTGTACTGCCATATATTCCACTGAGATACAGAAGAACAATGAACGCTTTCAGTTCTCCCTCGCATGCAGCTCAGATGTCATGTCCACGGCGCGGTGAGCCTCATCACACCACTGTGTTTTAGGAATTGTATGCTGGAAGTTAGTTCGAGTGGAGTTTAATTCAACTTTCAGCCGAGTCAGTGCATGGCCTTTCTAAGACTGAAATCAAGCAGCAGCCACACAGCTGAATAATGAATGAATAACTGTGAGTAATGAATAATGAAGCCACTGCTAATATGGTTCATACTGCAGCTCCTATAGCAGCTATTGTGTTGGTTGTAAGGAAGTGAAGACAATTTAGAAAAAACATATTGTTGAAATAGTGATTTATTTTGAATGATGTGAAAGACTCACAATGATGCTGCTTCATGTCACTCTTTTAACAAGCATACTGCCTCTCTGAGTGTGCTGTCTACTGCGTGTACTGCTGGTAACAGTCAAATTTAATAATGCAGTAGCTTGCTGCTCATATTAAAGGATAGCCTAACACAACAATCACATTTCATATAATACATTTAATTTGCACATTGAAATAATTATGAATAGCTCTAAATAGAGGAAGGTAAGATGGATACAATCTCTCTCCTCATATGTGTCATTTCATATTTTAATACATAGTGTAAAGGCTGAAAAGTGGCTAATAGTGCCTGCTAATCCTTCACTATGGATGCTTTTTAAGTAGATATTTGGCAGCTTTGAGACAAAAGCGCAGGCCTTGAAAAACCCAAATGGGTCACATCAAAGTGCACATTCCAGATGAGCCAAACATCAGCTGATCCTCGGCCAGTAATCGCCGACTACACACCCACTCACACCAAAAAATGTTCCATAGACCAGAGCACCTGCTTGTTTTGACCTCATGGAGAGCGCGTGCACCTTTTCTATTTATTTTTTATTTTTTTTATTTTTTAATAAATAAATAAATTCCTGTTATTCCTGCTGCACCCAGCTTGACACAACATACTCAGTACTTCAGCTGCTTTCTGAGTGTAGCTGAGAATTGACATTAGTGTATGTAAGGTAAAGTGACAGAACTTAGTAGCATATAACTAACATTTCAGATGGACTGTTATTGACAAAGTGCATGCCATGCAGTGAGTGAGTGTGGATACTGTCACATAACCAGGGTTGGGAAGGTTACTTGAAGGTTACAGATGTAAAATGTTTCAGATTACTAGTTACCCTATTTTAAATGTAATAAGTAATGTAACTATTTCAATGACTTCATCTAAGTTCAACAGTTTTTCATGGATACTGACATGATTTATAAGAGAGATCATTTCTTATAAAGCAACATTTATCTCTCATTTAAAATGTATTCATTAGTTCATGTAGATTTTATAATATAAAATAAAGATATTTGATGAATAAAGAGGACTTAATTGGTACTGTGACACCATTTAAGTCCATGTGTGCTCCTAATAAACCCACGTCATGATTTATTTACTAAATATAACAAATATTGATTTCAAAGAATTAAAAACAGCAATATATGTATTCAATTACATGTTCAATATTAAAACATGAGTAAAATCTTAAAGGTGTGACTTCAGATGTAACCTCCTTTGTAATCATCAACATTTTCATCAGTAACTGTCATTTAATGACACATTTTCTCAGTAAGTGTAACAGATTACACTTACATGTATTTTATAATTAAATAATGTAAAGCCGTTACATGGAAATAGTAACTCCCCAACACTGCACATAACACATTTCTCCAAGCTGTTTATGTTACTTATGAAGTCATGTATGTGTCTTTATTCCCAACAAACTCCAAGATTAGGACAATGTCATACACATGCACAAATGTGACCAAATCACAGATGTTTTTCTCCCTTCTGTACAAAGCAGCCACTGTTGTGCGTTCAATGTCAGACATTAAAGTAACAACTGATGCATGATTATATACAGTAAGCATACATATTTCCTTTCCTTGTATTTTATGTGTTATGTTTGCATAACTGTTGAAAATCTGTGGAAGGACAGAGAATGTAGCTACATTTACATAAATGTTAACTGTTTAATAAATGCCATGTTCTTTAAGCACTTATGTTTTCAGTCATTTTATAGGGAGAGAGGAAGGGATGAGAGAATGTTAACTGTTAAAGTCTTTTATAACCCAGTGTATAATACACCTTATCTAAAGCTTTCTAGAATTGTGGCTTAAATGCATGGCGTCTTCCAATCCTCAGTATTATGATATGTGAATTATAATAAACTAATTCTTTGGCACATAGTAATAGTATCTTAGCTGTACAATATCAACATTGTCTTATTGCTTGTTATTACTGAAGCAATTATGCCTTATATGGAGAGGTGATAAGAGAGGAATGTGGAGGCGAGAGAGGCAGCCATGCAGTCAGAGGAAGTGAATCTTTGTCAGCAGTATTAAGCTGAGCTTCTGAGAGAGAGTGAGGATGTCAGTCAGTAAGAGTTAGGTTGGTGAACATGTGAAATGCACTTCATTTCTCTGCATGTATCATTAATTAACTGTCATGTTGCAGTGTCATGGGTTTGTTTTAAATATTTTAAACCAGGCATATATTTATTATATATTTAATTATTTGCAAAAAATACTTTTTTATAAAGTTTGGGCCCCTGCTACTCTTATACCTTCTGGTGCTCCATATGTCTGACTGTAGCTGTCATTCACTCCTTCCTTTCTCAACCTTTTGCTTCCTGCCTTTTCCCCTCTCATCATTTCTTGCTTTTGTCTTTTCCCCCCTTTTTATTACTTCATATTCCACTACCTCCTGATGCGTCACAAGTTGAGAACACACCACTTATTTATTAACTTGATGATTGCACTATAATAATAATAATAATAATAATAATAATAATAATAATAATAATAATAATAATAATAATAATAATAATAATAATGATGCATTTTATTTAAAGGCGCCTTTCAAAGCACTCAAGGACACCTTACAAGGCACAAAAACCCGACAACAGTGCATCAAACAATAAAAATCAGGTAACATTTAGTGCAAAGATAAAGAAATAAATTAAACCAATTAAACTATGGTTTAATGTTATCACTTTGATACACTGGACATTTGCACATATTTGATTGGACTACTATATTTCCATCATGTGTACAGATAACACTGATCTGTCCAGATGCATTCCTGCCTTGAACATAGCCAAAGTCAACTTGGTCAACTATGAATAATTACTGGAATCTAAACGCACAGTTATATGCAGTAGCAATGGGAGGAAGTGTGTGTGTGTGTGTGTGTGTGTGTGTGTGTGTGTGTGTGTGTGTGTGTGTGTGTGTGTGTGTGTGTGTGTGTGTGTTATTTCAGAAATATAGAGAATTTTACATCATCAAAAATATGACTGCGAGGGCCTTGGAAAATCTAATAACTTCTTTTGGGATAAAACTGTTTTGACACGTACAAAATCAGCACTGATTGCATCATTATAAATATGAGGCTTTTTTTTTTTTGTTAACAAAAGCACGTGCACACGCAGCCTTGGGTAAATACAACTTATTATGAGGGAATGGGTCGAGAGAGATTTTAATAAAGTAGTATTTATTTGTCTGGGGACAAAAGTTTTGGAACACAAACGCACACATGCCCACGCTCACACACACCAAGCTACATCCTCCTTTAATTTAATTACAAATGGTCTCATCAGGAGCCAAAATGAGCTATGAGAGAAGGCTGTGCAGCAGACAGGAGGGTTCATTCCCTTACATAGTGGTCTGCCGGTCAGCTAGCAGAATACTAATGCTAAGCTGGAGGGGATGCAGGGCTGCCAGCCTGTGCAAAAAAGCATGACCTTGGGCCAGTGGCTCTATGGGAAAACAGAAAGGCCTGCAAAAAAAGAGAGAGATGAGAGTGCCCCCTGGCTGTGGAAAAAGGAATATGCTGTGATAAAAGATTGAGAGAGGTGGGAAGTGTTTTATCCTTCCATCATTAACTCAAGAGACCATCTCTCCCTCTGAAATCCAGTTCACTGTCCCTCAACCACTCTACACACACACACACACACACACTCACACAGACACACACACACACACACACCCTCCTTCTGTCAGCCCCTTGATTCTGCTCTTACTTCTCATATCCTCCCTTGACGCCTCTATCTAGGTCACAACAGGGACTTACATGGCTTTAGGACCCCCAAATCCCACTCACATGTCCCCTTTGTCACAATTAATGGTGAATCCCCATGTAATAAAACACTGTGGACTGGACTATTTTACGGTCCATACCACTTGTGAAGGATGAAAAAGGAGGAGCGAATAAGGGAAACAGGTTCCTAACTGGATTCAACAGGGCAGAACTGGCATGAGTCAGGGAGGTTGGGCTGGGGGTAGAAATAGCACAATGAAATGACTGAAGATGTTAATATGATGGGATAAAAGCTCATCATAATTATCTTTTTACACAGCAGATTTCTGGAGTTAATGTAAATTTCTAACATAACCTATAGAAGGCAAATAAGAGTATATTTTGTATCGATACACTTAGAAATAAAAAGTATGAAATTGTGGTTTTAAGAGCAGTTAGCATAAGAGCTGTCCTGTCCTTTGAGAAAAAATTCTGTCCCCAAGAAATTAGGGGACATTTCATGTACATGTCCAAGTCTATCTGGGGCTCCACTGGAATATCAGTGCATGATTTACTGTTCAAAAAACTCATTTAACTCATTCTGGCTCTTTACACAGCCCCTCTGCTCAGCCTCTGTCTTAAACAGGCAGTTTTAACTCCTGTCTCTTTAAGGCCCCCCCTCCAGATTAGCCCACTCTCTTCTGATTGGCCAGTTCTTGGGAACTGCTTCTCAGCAGATGTCTACCAGCGCCAAATGGTATATCAACAAACCATGAAACAAATGATTGTAATTGGAGTTCACAACTTTACAGCAAGTATAGGTCAATCTCAAAAAAATGAAATCCTACATTTCCCATGATGCAACTCCATCTTTCATTTGACCCTGCATGCCTGTTATACACCTGTGTCTTTGAAGTCTTTGTGCCTCTGTCATTAAGGCAATTTCTCTGTCATAAATGTCTCCAAGTATAAGAAAAAACAACCTTGATGACATCACTATGACATCATCAGGGTTATTTTATTTTCTCACTTAACAAAGTTCCTCCAAAGCATCGCAAGATGTTATAATTTCACATACTGAGCAATAGTGCCTGTGACTAAGAAAGTGATCTTCATATGTGAGATTCATCTCTGCCAAATTGCTCTTGTCCATCAATCAACTCTAAATGTTTTTTATAGGTGCTCCATTCAATCCATCCTCACTTTCAAAATAAAAGCTTGGTTTGGAGCAGTGAGCAACATTCACACAGCAGCAAAATCATTGCAGTGGACCAGGAGCCACTAAGCACTATTTACAGGAAGTGCACTACAGGGACAAAAGAGCTCAAATAGCTTAGGATACAAAACACATCGCTACAGCTTCACATACTGGTCTCTGTGCTGTATATTGAAAATAATAAAACAAGGGAAGTAAAGTAAGTAAAACAGCGGAAATTTAAAGAAAGAATAGAAATACAAAAATATATTGCACATTTGCCTAAATATATTGCACAGCAGTAGTAGTAGGCATTAAAGGCAACTTTTTAATGAGTTTTATGACCTTTAAGATTTTAACATTGAGCTTTTTAAGTACAGTTCCTAAATCGTCTTATTTATGTTGCTTTTATCTGTTTTATTTTTTTTATTTTTTGATGAACTAAGATTAACACTCCACATTAAGATAAGTTCACTCACATTACAAGTATCTTCATATATCTGCAGTTGTTTAAATGCAAAGTTGAGAGAGTCCTGTGTCTCTATACTACTGTCTGTTAAACTGCAGCAGTGACTACCCAAGGTATAGTGTGAGTGTATAAATAGAGTAACAGTGCAGAACAGTTGTGTAAAGGAGAGTGATGCGCTCCCAGACTTCTCTGGCATCCGGCTTGTTTTATCAGTATCAGTTGATGCCATTGTACATTCAAGCCCTAAGATGTTTACATGAAAACTTTTGATTTACTCAATCTTTGCCACCCATCTGTATGAGATCAGGCGTCAGATGGAAGTGTGAATTCTCCTCCGCGTTAGTGTGAACAGCAACACTCCCATCTGACAGGGCTCAGCCTTCTCATGAAAGCTATCAGTTGCACTTCAGGTTGTCTGTACAGCCCTGCGGTGTATCTGTGGTGATGATATCTGGTTCCTTCTGAATACAAGGTAATTCACAGATGAGATGTGAAGACTTATAATTAACCCAGTTCAATTGTTTGTTTGTTTTTATAGAAGGCACTACATGTATTATATCAATATCAGTGTATCATTACAGCACCACATCAGTGCTCATGTTTAACTGATGTCAGTGTAAATAATGTAACCAAATGGCACCGCTATTGATATTATTAACAGTCTTTAGCAGCCTCCACTCTGCATTTTACATTAAGTAGTTATATCTGAATGCAGGCTTCACTTCCTTTTGAAGTCTGTATTCATGACTGTACAACCTATAACAAGTTGACAAGGCCGTTCCATTCCAAAGGCTCCAAGAGATGAGGGTGAAAAATGTAGTGTCAAACTCCTTTTAGATTTAGTCTGTGTGAGGCTCTGGATGGGAATTGGAAATGATGTAGAATCCTCTGTAGACTGTTTCAATTGGTAGGAGGTGCAGGTTTGGCGTAGAAGGTGTCACTTCAGGGACAAGATTTCATATGTCTTTTGAAGGAGGTGCAGCCTGAAAACTGCTACACAGAGGCTGTGGTCACGACCATGTTAGATTTTGAGAGAATATATGCATAGATGTTCTGACAGGATACAATCAAAGTTTGCTTTAACCTCCTGAGACCAGAGCTTTTGTTTAGTGTGCATTTTTAAAGATGAATCCAAAATGCCTGTCATCTCGTTTTTACACTGCTTTTGCTGCCACAAGGTAAACCCGACGATGCAGGGTCGGAAGAGGTTAAAAAACGTTTTTATTTTTTACATTTTTTTAATTTTCTGAACGTGTGGACTTATGTATTTTAGCATGTTTCAAATAACTATGAAGTTATAGGTATTTGTTTATGGAAAATACAATAATCCCAGTGACATTTCCCATTTGATGAAGTCTGCATGTTGCTTTCAGCCGAGCCACTTCACTGTCCTAAGATCAGATCTCTATTTATTTCATTTCATTGTTTGACGGTGCACATTAGTTCAATAATAGATATGTGATATAATGTGATGGTGCAGCTAAATATACTTGACATAGTGAGGAGGTTTGACAGTGCTAATGCTTAAGAGAGAATGATATTATTCAATGACCTGCTGTATCTTTGCACTGTGTATCTGTGTGACTGTGATGATCTACAGTGATAAAACAGCTTATGAAACGTCTGGTTAATAGATGTACCAGACATGATTAAAAAAAGGAGACTTTAGTGAAGTAATGAAACTGTCTGTGAATGAACAAAGTGTGATGGTCTAATATACCACTAACTGGAATTAATCTCTCACTGGTTTTAAGATTTCACCCCAGTATGTGATGGAGATGGATAGCAGAGATAACTCATTATTATTCTGCTGATACATAGCAGAATTAACCGGTTTGGAAAGCTTGGCACTATATAAGACAGGATAGTTGGTGAAAAAATCCAAGCACTGGCTCAAATATTTTCTATTCCTTACAATAGAAAATCATGTTTCTGAGCATGTCTGTTCATTGTTAACATCTAGTGTATGACGCACAGAATCTTAGTTTAAAGGGCCACTGCCTAGCATTACGTGTCTCTGAGAATGTGAAGTAAACTGAGTGAGGGTAAGGCAATGGAGAAATAACAGTGCGCATGTGGTTACAAGGTAGCTGTCCTGGCTGACCTTCCACTGTAGCTTCATTAGGAGAGCAACAGACTACACTGGCTGACTGACATACTGCACCAGGGTGGTGTTCTGCTGCTGTGGGGATTTTGACTGAAGTGAACTGTGTAAAATATGAAGAACATCTGTTTAGATCTGGAATGAAAGCAGACACATTGAACACCACTTATATGGAAAATTGAAGTCTCACTGTCTAGAATTTATAATCAGTATAGTCATTTATTCAATGATTATAAGACGCTATCATTTTTAAGTGTATTAGTCAACAACTATAACTCTGCATGACAATATAATAAAACACTTATACTTTTACTAATGCAAAATATCTCTAAGACTAAGTTATAATTGTTGACACGTACTGTACATTAATTAAACATTTAAAAATGTCCTTATATCTGCTTATTACATTATGGCATGTGATAAACCATTTATTATATGTTTTATAAACTGTTTATGAATGCTAAATTGAGGGACTTAAAGCAAAGTTTTATTGGATAAATTAATGATCTTCTATTTCCTCTTGGTGTGTGGGTGTGTGTTTGTGTGTGTGTGTGTGTTTGTGTGTGTGCGTGCGTGCGTGTGTGTTTGGGTGTGTGTGTGTGTGTGTGTGTGTGTGTGTGTGTGTGTGTGTGTGTGTGTGTGTGTGTTGTCCAGGAGGCTGTCATTTCTCCCGTCTCCCCGGATGTGCTGTACCTGTTTCGCGTTCAGGCCGTCTGCACAAATGACATGCGCAGTGACTTCAGCCAGAGCATGCTCTTCAGAGGTAACACACACACACACGCGCGCGCACGCACACACACACACACACACACACACACACACACACACACACACACCTTTTACACCTCAAGTGTTAAATTGCCGCCATATTATCTCTTATGTCATCATAACTGTCGATACGAGCATCAGCTAGTATCTGTTCCTTGTACACAGCCCTCTCTCCAAATGCTTTAATATTGTTTTACACTTTTGCAAACAGTATAATCTGACAGTTATGACTCCTTTGATCATAATATCCCAAATTTGTTCATATTCAGGTTATTTATTCAAATTCTAGCTGCAGGCTAAAGGAGAAATAACAGAGGAGAGGCAACAGGCACCTGGAATAGAGTGAGATACATGCATTTCATCAAACTGCATTTGCTTTATTCGCTGCTCCATTAAGTATTCAGTGCCTCGCATTTACATTATGTCATGTTCTGATTAATGTATATGCAGTGCACTTATGGATGTCTTATAGACGCCACTTCAAGTGAAGTGTTGCCTGATTGACTTTCCTGTGTTTAACTGTGGGTTATCTTTTTTTCTGTGTGTTTCAGCAAACACCACCAGGATCTTTGAAGGGACAAGGATTGTGAAAACTGGAATGGTAAGGGATGCAGAGATGAGTCACTACTATTGTCTTTTCACTTTGTATCCAGCAGAGAGCAGTGTCTATATTAGGATCTTCTCCCTTGTGTGGAAAGGAATGTACAATTGGGAATTTAAATCAGGATTAGGAAGTATTTGTTTGGTGGAGCAGAGCAGGTGGAACCAAATGTAGGAGACTGCAGGCTGAGCAAGCCTGAAGAATAACCTCTTTATTTAAAGCTCGTGCAGACACAAACAAAGCTGGCAGGTTGAAGCAAAACTGAGAAACACAGAGCAGAACAAAGTAGAACAAAAGATCCAACAAAACTGAACTGAAAAGCAGGACTAAAATACAAACTGACAAGGGGATGAGGTGCAGGTAGAACAGGAAAAGAGTTGATTGGCTGAGGAAGACTCAGGGAGCAGGGCAGGGCTAATGAAGCTGATACAGAGTAGGTGTGTACATGAGCAAAGGAGAGAAAAGCAAGCACAGGAACACAGGAAGGAAACACAGAGCAAACAGAGAACTCAGAAAACACAATTAGTAGGTTCAAGAAAGCCTGAAATGCCAGCAGAACAGATGTAAACAAAATAAGAAAAAAAAAGTGTGCTACAGAGCTAAGTGGGTTGCAAGATAATCTGAGAGAAATGTAAACTCAATGTCCAAAACACAGATCCGTTTCATTGGCCCAAAAAACAGATACATAACCACTTGGAATGTGAATTGCGTGATAGCACTAAATCTCAGTGAAACCAGCCTGAAACACCTTCATTAACCCACCTGATCATTCAACAAACATTCTCACATTTAACCAAATGACAGGTTCAATGTAAAGAGCAGCAGTTAATCACGTGGTCTGTAAATATAATCTGGAGTTTATATGTCCTGTTCCTATCAAGTTCAACAAACAGGGAGAAGGTCTGAGGGCATCTGGTTGACTGGTAGAAGGACATAAGTCCAGACTGTGATAGAACCATAACTGTTTTTGTTGATAGACAATGGGACATTCCTTATAATACCTTAAAAATATCTTAATTATATCATGTTATGGCTTAATCTTCCATTACTTAGGCTAAAGGTTGCCTCATAATCACTGATGTAACAGCAGACTGAGGAACACAGCCAACATTGTGGATTTTGGTCTATTAAAGATCAGATTTATTTTTTGTTCAATGCACATTTCATATGAATCTGAAAACATATAAAATGGTTTAAAGGTTTGAAATCAGAGAATATTATATTACATAAGTAGGTGGTTCTCAGTCTTTTAGATGTGTGACACCCTTTAATGTCCTCATCAAGAAAAAAAGATATAGAATTTGTATTTATTTACTTGGGACAATCATAACAACAATCAATTGTATTTTTTTTTTTTTTTTTTTTAAACGGACCCCATAGTATTAAGATATGGGCCTCTACCAAATAGTTGAGAAGTCGCTTAATGGTAAAAATATGAAATACATTTACAAATACCAAACACATGTAGAAAAAGTCAAATAAAATGCTAACTTTTCCAAGAAATTAATTGAACTTGCTCATCTCTGATATTAATAACAGTGAATGTTCATGTTTTTTTTTATTGAATTAATTAAATGTATTATCTTGGCATCACTACACTTATCACTACAACTTAACCGTTTGCTCAAGCATGATTTTAGATAGTAAAAAAATCATAAAATGATTGATTTATATAATGGAATATCATTAAATGTCTCATTTTACCAACAATGAATGGTCAGAAGTTTTTTACTTTATAGTAAAAAGTCAGTTTGAATTACATTAGCTAGCTAACCAGAAAACGACAATTCAACCGTTTGGTATAGCATGTTTTTAAAAAATGATTTGATCATTATTAGACTTATTTTTGTTTCATCAAGTTAGATAATGAGTCCTCATGTCTGGAATCAATTTTCTCTTTGTTGCTTCCTGTTTGGAGGCAAACTGGAAAGGCATGCTACTGAAACACAAAGTGACATCTAGTGGATGTTTTTAGCATAACACAACTAAACTGAGTGGTAGAGATTGCTCAATCAGGTTGAGTTCAACACATTTTTATAATAACCTAAAATGTGCTCTACCAAACAGTTGAACAGAACATTAAAGGGTCAAGGCCTCAGTTTGACCACTGTCTAAGGACTTACCTCTGATCTGTTAATGTTCAAATTTGATTGTTTTATTTCTTATTCCATCACATTTCATATCAATCTTTAAATTATATAGTGGTTGTAAGGTTTAAAATTCCTGGATCTGCCTACTTTCACACACCTGACCAATCATTTTTTAAAGTTATCAGATAGACAATTTGGAAAGTTACAAAAACAACTGAAGCAATCTTGTTTTAAAAACGTGTAACTTCTCACCATAATTTAATGCCTTGGTGTAGATCTGACTTTGGAGCAGTTCCATCAGAGTGAGTATTCCATCACCATGTGATCTGTCAGATTTATTTTGGGCCCTCTTGGGAGGACATGACCTAGATCCAAAAAACATCCATAGAAAAGCTTAAAAATGCCTTAATCACTGCTTAATCTATGAACCGACCTACAAAAACTGACCCATAATCTACCTCATGTAACATAACTTACTGTGCAAGGACCGGACCCTTAAGTATCCCTTAACATCACATTCTAATTGTTTCTTTCTCAGCCGACGGTGTCTCCAGCCTCCTCAGCTGACATGGCTCCTATCTCCTCTGGTTCATCTACCTGGACCTCCTCGGGCATCCCCTTCTCCTTTGTCTCCATGGCAACAGGCATCGGCCCTTCCTCCAGTGGTAGTCAGGCAACGGTGGCGTCTGTGGTGACCAGCACTTTACTGGCCGGCTTAGGCTTCAGTGGCGGCGTCATCTCCTCCTTCCCAAGCTCAGTTTGGCCAAGCAGAGCACCAACACACAATCCCCGCTCCTCACGGCCAACCAGTCAACCTGCCGAGCCCACCAAAGATGCCACCGCCTCTTCCACTTCTGTCACGACGGCCGCCGCCAAAGATAGCGGAGAGGCCGGGGCTGAGGATAGCGAAAACAGCAAGGGTCAAGGAGAGGAGGGAGAAAGAGAAGGTGATGATAAGGATGAAGAGGAGGAAGAAGATGAGAAAGATGAGAAGAAGGAGAGGAAGGGATCAGGGGGTATGAGTGAGGCAAGGAGGAAGGACAATGACACAGTGGTGAACGAGCCGCCCAGTGAGACACCTGACTCCACCGCAAAGGAGAAAGAACCAGATCCGACTAACGTGCCACCTGGCGTAGAGGACCAGCTCGAGGTGTACACCCATAATCCACTTGACTCTAACCTCACCACAGCAGAGACAGCCAATGAAACCGCTGCGTTCCCTGCTCTGGAGGGGCCCACAGCAACACTCAGACCCAGCACAGGGGAGGCCAAGAAACACTGGCCTTTCTCCATCCATACTGGTGAGTCAGCTAATGCACTACAGCCCCACTTAAACACCAACACAAGCTTTGATTCTTTGTAAAGTAAGAACAAGAAAAGTGGGAATTTGGTGAATTACAGAGCTGTGTAATTATTTAAAAAAAAGTTTGATTGTATGGTGAAACCAGCATTCAGAATTTCTTACACACTAGAATACAATACACTAGAAATAAAATCAACCATCCAAATGTTTAATATCTATGGCTTTCAAGGTGCCCTCCTGATGGGCCTCTTAACACGAGGTTACACAGACATAACAGTGACTAATCATGTATGACCTTGCTGATTTTATGCACTTCATTAGAATAAAGCAGGCCCACTTGGAGTCTCTCTTTGTACAGTTAAATAATGTAATAATGTCAGGGTTTCTGCCAGAAAAATTGTTCAGATTCAGATTGAGACAACTTTATTTATCCCAGAAGGGCAATTTAGCTCCACAGCCTACCCAGTCCACATGAATAAAACTCAACCTAGCAGCAGCATTCAAGCATCGACACAACAGTGGCAACAGGTCAGTGTATGGGTGCAAAAACACAAGCAGCAGACACACTCTGTCACCCTGGGGTTGCCCTTTATCAGGGATGTCCAAACTATTCCACAAAGGTTCATGTGGCTGCAGGTTTTCATTCCAACCAAGCAGGAGCATACCATGGTGACTCATTTAATGAACTGATTGGTCGAATCGTGTTCAAGTTTAAGTTCAAGTTTAATTTATTGTCATTCCATCTATATATAAACAAATACATATAGAGGAATGAAACTGCGTTAGTCAGGATCCCTGTGCCAAAGTTAAATAAAACATACACATACACACTTAATTTATATTTTAATTATATATATATACATACATTGTATAGGGGCGTTGGAGGGGGCAGAGTTATTAATTTGTGTTTATAATTCTTATTGCCTGTGGGAAGAAACTGTTGATTGATTGGAACAAAAGCATGCAGGCACACTTCCCTTTATGGAGTAGTTTGGACAAGCCTGGTCTATATGTAAGCTTATGTGAGAAGCCAGGTGATAACAATAACCCAGGGGTTAGGCCTAAGGGGGAGCAACAGCTAGCAGCGAGCATGTCTCTTTGGGTCTTAGTGCTTGTTTTTGGCAGGAACTATCCCGTTCTCTGCATGCTCAGTGTGCTCTCGGATTGAAGGTGGATTGCTGTGGTAGCTGCAGCCTCACTGACACACACATGTACGCTATCTCTCTCTCTCTAGACTGCATATTCACTATGCGCTGAGCTATTTCTTAACCCTTACATTCTGTTCATATTCTAAACCCTCGCAGTGTGCTCTGGGTCAGTTTTGAGCCGGTCTAAGAATCCCCTCATAAAAACACCAAATGTAGAACCACAGCTGTGTTTAGAAAGCATCAATAGTGGATCTGACTGATCAATAAATGTGATTAAACCTTGATTCATGTTTCAGAGAGCAGAGAGAGTGTATTTTTTATCTTTTACACCACTAAACATCTCCTATCACACAATATCATGTCCTATTTTACCTAAGACATGAAAATATAACATAGTAATAATGATGTTAATGTATTTTATGTAAAGTGAAAATGAGCAGAACTTTATGGAAGTGTGGGGTTTATTGTAGAACCATTAGAGCCATCAGTCTTCACTGCTACATCATAAAAAGAAATCCTTATTAAAACTATGAACTATTCATTTCACTATAACACATGTCAATAGATACGGAGATAATTTGACCCAGAACAGCCTGAATGGACAAACATTTGTAGCATCTATACAAAAGCATAACATGACATAAAAGTTTCATTTTTGTGTTTTTTGGAACACTTTAGGGAAAGTCATCAAATTTCAGGGTAATAGAAAAACAACATTTGGGGTGTTTTTACTGCTGTCAAACGTCAAAGCAGGTCAAATTTGAACTGAACAGTATGTAAGGGTTAAAGGAGCTAGCTTACTTGTTTAACACATTTTAGCTTAGAAAACATCTTTTTTTAAATGTATTCTCAATGCTTCCAACTGAGGTTCCAACCCAGACCTGGCAGGCTGCCGGGCTTACAATACACCAGCAAATGCATCAGTTGGGTATTTATATGACGAGCACCTTGACTAAATGATACTGATTAGTTACTGCTCCACTTTGTACTTTTCTACTGTATTGTTTTGAAAGTTTGATAATACATTTTGGAGAACAGCTGTAACTCAGTGATGTATAATATCGACCTAAAGAAGGTCAACTGCATGCAGTGTATCTGTTTAAGAGTTGTGACTGATGCTTTGGAACATGAGTTGAATAATGGAGAGATGAATGTGTCGTGGTACAGCATAAAGGTCTTAAGTGGTGATGAATTGTAGTGATGTAGAATGGATGGATTTCAGTGATGCAGGCTGATGTAAAATGTTAACAGAGTTTCAACTTAATGCTTTGCTTGTACCCTCCCTGCTCTCCTTCCTCTCCTCCCGGCACCGCATTAGCCGAGCAAACACCATGGGACATCCATTCAATTTAAAGTGCTTTGAAACACTGTCTAAGCACAAGACCAGACATTATTATGAACAAAAGCAATCTACTGATATTTCCCGGAAATGGCTTTTTCAATCTCTTTGTCAAAGCACATTTAACAAATTTGATTCTGTTTGAGCTGCTGGGACTCAAGAGCAAAAGCTTAAAAGTTGTTGCACAACTTTGTAAAAGTTGTAACTGTAGAGTATACACTCAGCTCAGAGCTTCTGTTGTGAAAGTGTTTTTAATGCTGAGTGCATGCTGTCAGTATTTCAGAAAGCATCCATCTTCAGCCTGCGAGCTACAAACAACTACAAATCCCAGTTGATGAGGCAGAACTTAACTCATCTCTTAACAACTGTGTCGGGCTCCATTTTGGAAACTACTTCTTTGGAAGTCTACAATATCTATATATATATAATCTGAGAGTGAGCAATCATTTAATATAGTTACTAAAAACAAGATCTTCAGAAATTGCAGCCATCTCATATTCATTACATCATAGTTTGTTGTTTTGTTTTCAGACATAGTGAACTACTATCTAGCTGGCTAATTTAGCAAAGATGTTGACCGTTAATTAAAGCTTGAAACGCCACAGGATAAAATGTATTATGATGCTTTTTCAATTGTACATTACTATGTTGTAATAAAATATTCATGACCCTCTGTCTTTAAATTTTCCTAAAATAATTGATGAAAAGAGTGAATACAAATCCAGATTAAACACAAAGACGTTTATACCTCTAACTACCACTGGGTCAAATTTACCCATATATGAAATTCATTCATTTCATGCGACTTTGTGTGAATATATTAAGTTGCTAGGCAACATCATTAATTGGAGTGTGTGATCTGATAACTACATCAAGTCATAATTCAATTATAAAAAGAACAGAGAACGACCTGTGATAAAAACCTTCAGCAAGGACCTGAAGTGCAGGAAAGCTGTATGGAAAGTGCACAGTCAGCATGCTGAATGTCTGAGAGACGTATAATCACATGATCATATGAAGATGATTTAGCCTCCTCACAGACTTATTTTTAGTTCATTGATTATTCAATCATTTTTGTTTTGCCATGTTACCCTTCATTGTTTATAGGCTGTTTAGCCTGATTGTCCGTTGCTTTATTCTTTTTGAATGAACAGAACACAGAGAGATATATTATTATGATATTATAAATAAATAACAAAAAGCTTTAATAGTTATCTGAGGTTTCTTGGTGATGCTCTCTTATTCACACCTAATTTAAACTGTGAGCTTGACTTTTTCATGTAGATTTTGTTGGAACATTGAATCACCCATAAGTGTGGTGCTTGTTTATCATGGTTATTTGGCTCATTATTGTTCATTTGTGGTATTTAGGCTCCTTTTCAAATATAAATAACCCAGGTTATCTCATTGCGTGATCAATTTCGTATTATAATAATGTCATACCACCCAAATATGCAAATATTTCCTTCTAATACCCATTTTCATCGTCATTTTAGAACGATTTATACTGACAGCCATGCAAAGTGATTAGTGTAAAGATAATTAAATAATAAAACAAGAGGAGCAAAACACACTGATGATTAAAAAAAAACTCCTTGACTTCAGACATTTCTTTATGTAGACAATGCATTAATACTATGACAGGGTACATTTTTAGATTTAGAACAGGTGCACGGGTAAATTTGACTCTTTAGCAGTTTGAATCTGCCAGATGCAACTTTACAACAGACTGCAACAGGACTAACATTAGCAATATGTATCAGTTAGATGAGCAGATAGTTTAAATGAAGACACGGTTTGATTTAAATGAATAAATCATTTATTTGGTAAGAATGAAAGTGAATGCTCCCAAAATGTCAATTATTATTATTTTAACCACATGCACTGAAAACGACTCTATGTTTGACCCTGCTGTTGTCCTCGGGTTCATTTTGACCCAGGAGGACAACAGACATTAAATTAAAAATGGGGTTAAAATGAAATTTTAATAATTTCCAAAATCATGTGTAAAACCTGTGGTAATGAGATAGAATGAAGTTGGCTAAAAAGTTCTAACACAGAATTGGGTGTAATGTATACCTCATGCTTTATAAACAGTCAAAAGTTGCACGATCAACGGGAAGACAACAGGGGTTAAAAAACATAACAGAAGGTTCTCAGGATCTCTTTCCTCTATTTCTATATTTGTGGTTTAGGTATATTGTTACCAGTGGCAACATAACTCACTACAGTTAGTGCTGTTGAGTAGTTTTGTGGTACTTACTTTTCACATTTCTGAGATAAATATTGGACTATTTATCCCTCTACATTTATCTGACAGATGTGGTCATAAATTAATTTAGATTTGACATAAGAAAACATATCATCAGTTTATGAAGGATGATATTCATATGCATTACTTGACCAGACTATTCAATAGAAGTCCAAATGAGTTCTGCTTTGACCAGAAACAGGGGACATTCTGATCTGTTGACCTCTACTTGCAATACTATTTTACATCAGTAAAGAATAGGAATAGTTTTCCTAATACTGAAGGTTGTAAGTAATGGAAAGTTCTGGAAAGTCTTGAAAAAGACATGCAGTTGTATCAGGGCCAACCAGTAAAACTCTGATAGTGGAGCCTGTGGAGCTCAGCTGGGATGTCAGACTTACAGTCGTAGAATCAGGAACAAAAAAACCTCCACCTGAATTGTCCTCCTCCAATCTTTCCCACTCTCGCCCTCCTTTCTCTCCTGCTCGAGCATGCTTTCCTCTCTCCACTCATCCAACTTGCATCTTTTTTCTCCTTACTTTTTTTGTTTTTTTCACTCTATCCATATCCTCTTATTGTCCATCTCCTCTTGTCTTCTGCCCACTCCCTCCTCCTCTCCCCCCTGTCTCTCTCTCTCTTTCCCTCCACTGCCACCCCCTCATCCTCTCTGCCTCTCTCCCTGTCTTCTTGCTCTGATCTGAGTGCTGGCCTACTTTCAGACATGGCGAGAGGAGATGAGGCTTGGAGGCTAGATTCTGCTGCAGGGAAGAGGAAAAAAAAAAAGCCTCTGCTCCATTTATAGTTACATGTGTGTGTATGGTGTGTGTTGGGAGTGTTAGTGCCTGTATATATCTCACTGCACATTACTGAATGACGGTGTGTGTGTGTGGGTTTGCGGTGTGTGTGTGTGTGTGTGTGTGTGATTGCGTGCTGCTGGCAGAGCTTTATTTATTTATTTATTTTTGGCAGACCGCCGTAATCGTAAGAGAAAAGCAGAAGGAAAATAGAAGGGAACAGAGGCAGGCGGCCTGTGCGTGTCTGTGTGTGTGAAAGAGAGGGAGATGCAGAGTTAGTGGCGATGAGAGCCAGCTGTGGTGCAGTGCAGGGGCCCGGGCCTGATGTAGCATTCGGCTCCAGGCAAAAGCTTCAGATTTGAAGGCCATGGGGGCCGGCGTCAGCTCCAGCAACGTCACGGCTGCAGCAGCTGAACTGGGTAGGTGGTGGTGGTGGTTGTGATGGTGGTGATTAAGGGGACATGAATTGAACAAATGCCTCAAATTATCCAGAGCTGTGTGTTGTTTTTTGATGCAGTTATCTGGCTGCACTCCATCAAGCAGCGTGCAGAGCGTGCAGAGCTCACTGCAGGCAGGACATCAGCTGGGAACTGACCCTGCAGTCTGATGTGATCTGTGTTCATTTAGATGTATTTACTGCTTCCTTTTCTGTTCGTTACAGCAGCCTCCGTTTTTCAGTGAGATGAAGTTAAAGGGAAAACATTTTCGGGAAATAAGCTTGTTTTTTGTCTCACCCTGCATGAGATATTGATCAGTTTCATATCTGTGCATTCCATACAGAAATGCAATGGGTTCAGAATGTGTGTAGCCTAGCTTAGCTTGTGCCCCAGTTCACCACTATACAAAACTTCTAATAAAGTATAAGCTGTGTACTGAACAAAATGAGGGTCAATGAGGTTTTTTGTGTCCATGTGGTTTAGTCAAATTTAAAGTGGTCAAAATGTGAAAATAAGCACACACATTCTTTGTTTGTGGACTCAGCATCACATTTCTGCTTTTAATCCATTTTGAGAGAATATACTAGAGGATTATGGCAAACATGTCTAAGTGGTGTAACCATAAAAACTTTGTACCAAATAATTCAACTTGCTTAAAAACAGTAAATTCTCAATAAAACACCATATCAACTAGTTTGGCATGATCTTACATTATAACTTTTATATTAAATAAAGGTAATGGAATACAATTGTTCTAAATATTACATTGACTCTGGGGAATCATGGAGATCAGGAAACATTTACATTTTTTAAATGAAGTCATTATTAGTATTAGTCCACTTAAATACACTGTAGCCGGATAAAATATGTAATATTTATCATTCTTTTGTGGTTACACCATTTGACATTTTCAGGAGCATTCAGTCTTACTTTTGGTAAAAAATGGTGCAAATGTCATTTCAAATGATATAAAACCAACAAAAATACTAAATGTACATTTTAACAAACCTGATGCTGCTTTTAAAACTATTTTTGACATATTTTTGAATTGCTTATCTTGTCAACCCTTATTTGCTACTGACCCACGAGTAGAAAATGCAACAAGACTATGAGGAAATAATTGGCAGATTACTTGATAATAAAAATATGTTTCCAAACTTTCTCTTTAATTTGCTTTTTTTGAGCTGTTCACCATTATCAACAGTTTGGTTTCTTTCTTCCAAGCTGTGAGTAGCTCTTTCTCCATTGACCATTATACTGTAGGACAGTGTGAAGCAGCAGATTCCTGACATTTTTCAGTAAATTACATTTATTCAGTTTTACAGTGTGGTTCCATGATTGGTTTAGTGATTCAGTTAGGTCTTTTTCCCTGCTCACAGACACCAGTTGTAAGTGGGATAAAGAGTAAATGAGTAAATGTCTTCCTCAAACATGGCTTGTGAGCTACCCAGCTGTATCCAAGAAAAACAGTTAGGGAAAAATGGTCATTAAAATGGTACAGTAAGAGACAAAACATAAATAACAACTCTTAAATCAATATATTTCTTCATGTCTCTGAATAAGAAACTACTGATTGGTTAGAACCACATTCAGGCCATGCCATCTAATCATGAGGCTAATTGGAACATTCCTTCAAACTTGGTGTTTTGAAGCAAAGGAAAACTGCTAGTCTTGTATCAAATATGAAAAAAGATCATCTCCTAACAACTATATAGCTGTCAAGAAAACATTTTCTAAAATGTAAGACTATTCCTTTAACGAAGATCTCCTATGGGACATGATTAGTGCTATGTTCACATGCTGACATTTCATTGTACCTTATGAGCAATGCTCTATTTAGCAGTGTATACAACTGCTCTTTGTTTTACTAATCAACTATGGCTTGTTTCAGTTTGATCTAATAATTAATAAGGTCTTATATAACAGAGTCTTTGACAGCTCATGGCACAAAGGCAAGAATCAGAAAGAAGCACTGTGGGTTTTGTGGTGTATAACACATCTTCTGTGAAGATTGCACACGCACATGTTAGAACCATGTCTCAGTCGGAGGAGACAGAAATTATCATCACTGTCCATCAGCACAATTTAATTTAGGAATGATCACAGAATGAATTCACTGGATCTCAGTTAAGGGGGACGGGATGCTCTTCTTGATCCAGACTGATAATATGGCTATATTTCCACATAAAAAAAACTCCTTTTGACTTTGATTTCCTGACTTTTCAGTGAAATTGATTCTACCATGAGAGATAACAGGCAAAAGCTTTCATACGTTTGCCTTTTTATATAAAGACAGATGTGAGACAGCCTGAACCATTGATCAGGTATGATTTAAGATGAAGATGCTAATTATGAAGACTATACCAGTCATTCCTGCTCGCTCCCCCCCCCCCCCCCCCCCCCCCCCCACTATGTCTTTATCATGACCTTTTCTCAATTATATCCTCATCCGGTCTGTCTCCCTGATCTCTGGATGTGCATTTCTGTCCCTCATTATTTCTTCATCCTTTTCTTCCAGATCGTCCCAGTGCAGTGACCAACCTGACCCACAAGGCGAGGCCTGGGTCTGGGGCGGGGCTGGGCCGTGTGGAGTGGTTGGTACCTTTGGTGGTGGTCTCAGCTCTGACCTTCCTCTGCCTTGTCGTGCTGCTGGCTGTGCTCGTCTACTGGAGGTGGGTACAATAACACCTACACCCAGGAACTACTTTCACACTGGTGGCAGTCTGAAGGTGGGAAAGGTGGATGGTGACTGGAGGGTTGCATATCTGATTCTGCATTAGTTATGGTTGAAGATTACAAAGGGGAAAATACATCATTGCCAAGCTTGGCTGAGGTGGGAACGATTCATGGACCCCAGTATTATAAAAACCAAGGTCTTTCCTAGCTAGCATCTGTAATATATGATGTCGTATTAGGGCCATATATTTTTTTAAAAAAAATTAAATACTGACCTGGAGGAGAGGGGGTAATATTTTGAGTAAAAACTATGACTTTTATTCAGCCAAGCAGTCACAGAGCCTCAATTTGAAACACTGGGGATACGTGGCGTGTTGTGCATTATGCCTGCCGTGGAAGAACTGATCAAATTGTACTTTTTAGTTTGGTTTAGCTATAAGGAGATACTTGTTATCTTAGCCCAGAATCACCATTTTTCTCGCAGATTTGCGAGGCCTGACACATTAGTGAACAAAGTGCCTGGAAAGGGCTGAATCACACTGTCTGAAAATGACTTAATTGCGGTACCATGCAGCAACAACCAGTACTAGGAAACCCCCCTCTTAAGGGTTCCCATCTCATTGGTGTCTCTGTGTCACATGGCTGGTCACAGAGACACAAGTTTGTTTGCACTGACTATGCAAAATACAGAGGAATTATCTTAACATGCATTAACCTCTTGTTTTGTTGTGAATAGTTTTGCATCCACTTGTTCTTACACTTGACTGGTGTGAAATATTAAAACGTTTTCCTTAAAGTCAACCTGACAGGTTTGGCATCTTTACTCAGATTTAAAATAAGGGTCTGTGCATTTGAACAATGTTCATTATCATCACATCATACATTTGTAATGAGGCAGTGTTAAGACATGAATAGTGATGATGTAGAAAAGTAAATCAGAAGAGATGAGATCACAAGAGTTGTGTTTATCAGGCTGCAGCAGAGGAAAGTCATACTATAATGCAGAGGATTTCACCACCAACTGTTTCACACAAAATGTATAGGCGATACATGAATGTTGTAAGAGAGAGGGACAATTCATCAATATAATTAGTCACAGGGAGGTTTTTAGCATGGGTTCAACAGAAGGACAAGGCAGAGCTAGTAGATCTTAGAGCAGTGTATTACAGTACAAAGCAGTTGCTATATGAATAGGATAATCATGTACAGCAAGATAACTATAAAAAGAAGACAATTACATATTCAATCCACAATTTAACTACAGTTTTCTTCACAGTTGAATGGTGCACACAGTAGGCCATCATGTTTTGAAGCATGAGCTCAGTGGTGATATTTTTAAAATACTGATGGCATCACCAAACCCTGAGTTCATAATTTGTGAACTGTGATTAATAGCATCTTCCAGCAGTCTACCAGCTTTTCAGTGAGAATGCAACATTATTTTTCAGTGGGGATCTACACTGATGCATGAATCAGTGACTTCCTCTAAATAAGCAGATTTTTCCAGCACTGTAAACACTTATTGTACAGCTTCATGGCATGGAAGTCACCCAGAGCTGTTAAGGGGATTTGTCCAATGAGTGATGGTATCAGGGGATGCTAAATCTGTGTTGTTTGTTGTGTGAATTAAAGCTCAGTGAAATAAAAAATACAAAGAGCATTACCTGAAACCTCCAGGGTGGCTCATTATAGGAAAAACACATTTTCAAGATAATATTAAGTACAACTAATGGGCTATTATTCAAATCACACCATAGAATGAGCTAAATGTATCTTTTCAATACAATAATTTCTATTTAAGGCAGAAACAAAACCCAGACTAGATATGAAGGTCTCACAGACCAGTTTTTTATTAAAGGTATTGCCTTTCAGGTTAGAGATATTTACATAACACCTTTCATTTGGTGACTTTTGTAAATTTACTTAAATTCAAGTTGCATCTGGATGGGAACATGCCTTCATCTTCAGATGTGGGATCAGACATACATTTCTCCTGGAAGCTGATGGTGGGCTTACCTAGATTCGGCTTGTCCCACTGGATTAGACTTGTTTTAGTCCAAGTAGTAGACTGAATGTCTAACAGACCCAACCACACCAAACATGTAGTGTCAGAGGCCACAGTAGCTGCCTCTAATATTCATTCATTTTGACCATTTTACATATTATAATTTACAAATCAGCATCTACGGATATGTTGTACAGGTCAATTCTCCAATATGACTACATTTTATTATTATGATTAATTATTACAACGATAAACAGTGTAAAAACACTGGCCTTCAAATTTCCCTTGAAATGACTCTCTCTTAGATTTGCTTCCATATTTTTTTGACAGACTTCGAGGTTGGAAGTTGGTGCTGGCACATTTTATTGACATGCACACACTGAATTATTCTTACAGTGATTAAGTGAGTCAGTTACTGGCCAAATATTATCAATCAATCAATCAATCAATCAATCAATCTTTATTTGTATAGCGCCAAATCACAACATAAGTCATCTCAAAGTACTTTACACATAGAGCAGGTCTAGGCCGTACTCTCTGATTTAATTTAAAGAGACCCAACATTCCTACACGAGCAGCACTTGGTGACAGTGGCAAGAAAAAACTCCCTTTTAACAGGAAGAAACCTCAGACAGAACCAGGCTCTAAGTGGGAGAACTTCTGCCTCGACCGGTTGAGTTTGATAGGGAGAGGGAGAGAGAGAGGGAGAGAGAAAGGAAAAGGGAGAGAAAGAAAAGAGGGAGAGAGGAGAAGCACATTGAAAGTAGTAGGTCCAGGACAGGAATCGGTCATCCCAACATCCCCAGATTACCTGTGAGACGAGAAAGCACAGAGAACTCCAGGGAAGAAGTTTAAGTTAGTGAATGCATTAATAGTACATGAATGTTAATGGATATAGATGGATGGAGAGAGAGAGAGAGAGAGGAGGAGGAGAGAGGAACACCATGGGAGTTCCCCGGACCGAATCTGGAAGATGGTTCTACAGGAGAGGAACCTGATAACTGAAGGCTCTGCCTCCCATTCTACTTTTAGAGATACTAGGTACCACAAGTAGGCCTGCATGCTGGGAGCGAAGAGTTGTAGTAGGTTCATAAGGTTCTATGAGCTCTTTCAGATATAACCTCTCAAAGTAAGAGCCCTTTACTGTACTTCAGCAGCTTTCTGGTATCAATATCAGTAGCTCAAAAAGGTTTGACTGTAGCCATTTACACAACATCAGTATCTGATACAGATGAGTCAAGCAACAGATAAGAGGAGTAAGGGAGTCAGTCATGATGGCTTTAACTCTAATATACAACTGGCTGACAGTTTAAATGAGATCTATATATGGATTAAAAAACATGATTTCAAAGAACAGATGGATTGAAGAACAAGACTAAGTCTTGTCAAGTAGTTAACAATGATGTTGATACTGTTGTAAAGCTGCTCAGGCACACTGGTTGCAAAAAGAGTTGTGTCCTGATTAAAGTTGTGGCAAAGTGCTCAGGACTCAGGTACTTCTCTTTACGTCTCTTGAACAACCAAAGATACAAATGGCAGTGAGACAAATGGCAAGATTATAAAACAGGCTGATCTGCAACAGGTCCAGAGCTCACTTGACTCTTTACAGTTCATTTATAATCCCAACACAGGAGTAGAGGATGCCACCCTGACACCTGGAGGGTCCATTGACTCACACTAGGCTCCTGTTTTTAAACTTTTTAGCCTTTATTACTATTCAACAATATTTGCTTGCAGAGGTCTATATATATACACTGAACAAAGGTTCCTGCCAATATCCAGCAACTTTGCACAGCCATTGAAGAGGAGTGGACCAACATTCCACAGGCCACAATCAACAACCTGATCAACTCTATGCGAAGGAGATGTGTTGCACTGCGTGAGGCAAATGGTACTGACTGGTTTTCTGGTTTGGGAACCTGAATCTGGCCAATAAGAATAGGTTTGACTGGCTTGTTATTGGTCATTGGGGCGAGTCAGCTGCAGCTCTCAGACCTCTGCTGTAGGCAGGTCCTAAGGAAGGCTCAGGCCATATTAACTTGACTTAACTTAAGATGGTGAAGTAATCAATACTGATAAGAGTCATGGTATTAAACGTGGTGTCTGATAATGAGCTCTGATAATTTGCTTTGGTTTCTTGCAAGTATCACATTACATGATATCAGTTGAGTCTGACCAAAGTCCAGTTTTGCTTTTGAAGTTCTTATTGAAAACACTGGTAGGCACTGACACCCTGATGCAGCACATAAACTGCCTCCGGTGAGGACACATCTGGATGCACTGGAGCACTAAATGCTCCGGCTGGTGGGTGGTGCAGTTTCAGCTATGATCATGATGGAGCACTTTTTTTCTCTCCAAAGAAATAGCGTAGTTTACCATGGAAACACTATACAGTTGATTGGATAGAGGTACTGTAAGTTGGGCGGTGATTGTTTTTGGCTCGACTGTTTTCAGGCAAGAAAAAGTAGTAGTGGTGAAAAACTTTCTCACATGAAAGCTAAACAGTACTTTAAAATATGTTTCTGAAAACATCTGAGGCGAGAAATAGACAGTGCAGTAACAGATTCATGTTTGAAGTTGAGGTTGAGTCATGTTTATGCAAATACAGATACAGCCAACAGTCTGTCAACTCCCTGCTCTGTATCCATCATGCACAGCTGCATCTCCTGAGCTTCATAAAAAATGAATAGAATCTGTGGACTTCACATATATCATCACATCCAGTCTGCATGTTGCATAACACACACACACACACACACACACACACACACACACATACACACACACAGACAGAGAGGGAGAAAGGGATAGATGTTATTCTAACTGAAACTCAAACAGGATTTATGAAAAAGTAATGTATTAGTTGTAACGAGTCTTATAAGACTCATCTTACATTTGTTGGATTATACAGCTGCAGTTATTTCTAAGGCACTTATTTAGTTTTTGGACTTTTATAAGGTCTTTGACACAACTGTGCACACATTTCTTTTACAGTCCCCTTTGTTGACATTGTCAGTATGTCTAACAAAGATATTCATAGCTTGGGTGTAATTAATTTTAATACCTGTAAAAGATTCCAAATGATAGAGGGATCAGGCAGGGCTGCCATATTTTATATATTTTAGTCATTAATATTGTAATTGATATACATTTTGAAGGAAGTTCATTTTTTGGTAGATAATATAAAACATTTCACCTCAAATATTTTTTTCAACTCAATTGAAGGTTTTTCTTTTCTTCTTTTTTTGCTGAATAGATCAATCAAACTGTCAAAACTTCATTGGAAGCTGTCTTTTGTCCACAAAACTTTTCTCTGGAATGAATGTGACATACTATTCAAATATATCTGAACCTACATGTTCCAAAGAAATATGAATAATACTATTTTAAATGAAATTGTTAATATGCTGTCCTATGAATGTTTTATGTCTTTACGCAGTTCCCCAATTCCAAATTCAGAGAATTGAACTCTTTAACTCGAGCTATTCCAAATGAATTAATTTAATTTCTGAAAAGCCACTGAAGTTATGGTGAGAATAATATAACACAGCCTTCACTGATGTTGGATGGAATTAAGGTAACAGATATAAAATGTAACAATAAGCATATTTGCCAGACTTTTCAATAAAAGAATAAAACTATACCTGGAGCCAAGTTTCTCTTTTGGTCTCAAACTGAGAACAGAATGTGGAGAAGGTCTTTGCTCTTAACTTTATAAATACTGTATTTCAAACAAGGCTAAGAACGTACATTTCAAAATGTTGCATCAAATATGCCATGATATTATTGCTAAGTTTACAGACATTGGTATTTCTTGTCTTTGTAAACATAAACTCTAGAATATCTTATTATAACTGCATTGTTTTCATTCACAAACAGAAATTGTATTTATTTATATTTGTGTATATTTGAACTCCTGATTATTTGTTTTATGTAATTGTCTCTTAATATTGTGTCCTTCATATATATTTGTACCATTTAAATTTGATTCATATGTGCTGATATTTTTTACCTGAATATTTGTATATCTACTTTTGTGAATTAAAGAAATCACAAACACACACACACACACACACACGCACACATGCACACACATGCATGTCTGCGGGGGGGTGGGGGGGGGGTTTGGGTATTTAATCCTATTGTGGAGCAAAGCTCAGGTCATAACCCCTGTCCCACACCGACTCCACCCTCACTGCAGTCCTATTGGCTCTTCAGCACCCTTCAGTGCCGCCCACATTACCCAAACTATTGCTCTGCTGCGTTCAGGTCCCATGGGAGTGAAGTAAACATGAGTATCATACCAGTAAAAACAGTTTGACTCAGTTTTCTTTGTAAATACTGTTAAAAAGAACATTTGACCTCAGCTGAACTTGGAACTTTATGTTATGTTTTCAAGTCATTCTGCACTTGTTGTTATTTGTGCATTTAGAAAGAATGAACAGTTTATCTGATCATTCTGACTTTTTAAAAAACTTCTTATAGGTTATTAGCTTGGTAGGTGTGAATGACTTTGCTTTTATGACATCCTGCTTATGCCAAGTTGCATTAGGGAACCAATTTTTACCCCGTAAAGTATTTTAAGATTGCAGAGGCCAAGCAATCAATCAGTATCACAGCAGTCCAGCAAACAGTCACAGAAAAGAAAATGTTGGGAACAAGCAATTCAAAAAGTTGTTTAGTCAACATTTTAAATCATGATTCCCAGCTAAATAATGACTTTTTATGTTTTTGGGAGGGCAGTTTGTTTCTTTATTGAACCGTTGCCAGAGACAGAAGATGAGCAACAAGGTATCTGGCTGGAATTGAACCGGGGATGTTGAGACTATGTGTTGTGCATCTGAACTGTTTAGTCACCGATACACACCCTATATAAATGCTTCAATGTGGCATTTCTTCTTGCTCTGCCTCAGAATGCCTCAAGATTTTTATTTTCTGTGACAAAAAATGTGTTTCATCAAGTGTTAGGAGACAGAGAAATCATGTGGATAGACTATTGTCTCTTTATATTATCAGTTTGGCAGTAGATTCGTACGCTCAGTAAAGTAGGGGGTCAAAAAAAAAGTATTTGAACCATAATTCAGTATTATGTTGGCACTGATTTTGACTAAATGTGCCACAAGTGTTTAAACAGCAAAATGGACAGAGAAGCTGAACTGTTGCATGTTGTTAATAATTTCTTTGAACCACAGCATGAGTGTGTCAAGTTAGTTTGTCCCGTGTGACTTGAATCCATCATGACACCAGCTGTATCTCACCAGGAAGTGGCTTGGGATGGACTTGTGGGTGTGAGTGTGGCTGTGTTGGTGTCACAGAGAGGGAACAACCCCCTCCATGCCTTGTTAGGACAACCCTCCCTCCCTCCCTCCCTCCCTCCCTCCCTCCCTCCCTTCCTCCGTCTTCCCTCCTTCTGTCCCTCTGTCTCTGTGCAGTCAGTCTCAATTCATGTCAGCAGCAGCATGCGGCCGCTTGTCTGCCCTCTCTCCTCTGCTTGTTCACCAGGATGAACGCTCTTTGCTCTCTGCTCTGTATCAAATACAGGTAGGAGGGTCTGGACACGCACACATACACACACACACACACACACACACACACACACACACACACACACACACACACACACACACACGCACGCACACACACATGCACACACACACATACACACACAAATTCACACACGCACACACACTCTCGTTGGTTCAGGGGGTGTTGAGTAACTGCTGTTTTGACTGGAAGTTGTTGTAGTAGATTGGGAAACAAGCACACTAAGTACTAGTCCACACACACAGTCATTTAGTTTTATTTAGTGGTGGAGTGTAACACAAGCCATGTGCCAGCCTTTCATGTAAACACTTTCCAGTAGGAATAAAGTGTAGGTTTTCTAATGTACTCAGTACTAATCAAGTTTTTTTTTTTTTTAATCAATCTTTCTCTATGAACTGCTGTTACATGAAAATGTAAAAGACTAGACCAGTATGCTTCTGTATTCATGGGAAATTGGAACATTTTATCAATGTTTCGCCGTGTCCATTATCCAACAGGTCCTTATACTTAACAGCAAAACAGGAGATTAGTTGTTGCTTCCTGAAATGACACATATTACAGTTTCTGATCTGGTGCCCCTATCAGTAGTACAACATGACAAACAAGTTCTCATACGTAAAAGATAATATAGAATATTTTGGCATTTCCATATGACTACTGACAAAAAAAGATTCACACCTGTATGAGCGTTTCATGATCTTTTCTATTTAATGTTTCTCTAATGTGCTTGGTCAATGTGAGGGGAAAGATTTGGAGTCATAGATAAAAGAAAGCAGCAGTGACTGTAGGTGAGAGACAGGATGGTAACAGAGGTCTTTGCAGTATCAGCATGACACTATTTCTAGCTTTGTTCCTGACAGACATTATTCACACAAGAGGTTACATGTTAGGAAAGTGCAAACAGCATCTGATACATACATACATACATACATACATACATACATACATACATACATACATACATACATACATACATACATACATACATACATACATACATACATACATACATACATACATACATACATACATACATACATACACACACATAAAAACATTTCTTAAATTTCCATTCAGGCTTTGAATGTACCAACTGAACATTAGTCATATTAATGATGTTGACACCACATTTTGGGAAGATGGCTCAACCTATACAGATGTGGGACACAAACTATTATTGCAATGATGCATACAGTACAGCTTCTTGTCAGCCAAATAAATCTACAGGAAGGCTTTCAGAATAAAACAAACTTCCTGAAGTACAGTACACTGAATAATTTAAACGACTTTGGAAACATCTTATTTTGTCAGTTGTAAATGAAATATCAGGTTCTCCTCTCTGCTCACTATTCATGTTTGTACTCAACAGTTTTCAACAGACAGCTTGTTCACTTTGGTTGGCAACAAAAAGTTAAAGTCTATTCTATATTTGTCACTGTATGCAAACTTATTCTTCCTTCTTAAAGCTGCCTGATAGTTGGATAGAAAAATTGCTAATCTGCCTCTTTCACTGTCTGTGAATTTATTTTTGTGTTTGTTGTGTTTGAGTGTTTTTTAAAAGAGGAGACAGTGACACCTTTTCTGCTTCTTCCTGCTGTATTTTATCTCCAACTTGTCTCTAAATGCCTTATGCAGATATGTATTTCAAAGTGGTTTGATGTAAAACATCACACTTGTGAAAAGTCAAAGTCACCGTCACAGACTAAAAACACGACAGGAGACCTACTGATGTGTCTGCTCCTGAACGCTTCCCTGTACGCCAGCTTCTTATATATGTGACTTCAAACACACCTGGAATGATCCACGTTCTGTCTGTCTGTGTGTGAGTGCGTGTGCATGTGTGCGTGCGTGCACACGTGTGTGTCAGCTATATAGTACATAATGCTTTGAAATTGAAAAGTGACTTTGCTGGAAAACCAGCAGGTAAATGTGACATTGTTCATGAGAAGTCTCAGCTCTGACAAGCTGAAAGGACTACAGTGTGTGTATTTGTGTGGAGTGTGTGTGTGTGGGGTGTGTGTGGAGTTCAAAGTCCACCTCTGCCATCTGTATGTACTTTAAGGGGAGGAGGACTATTAGCTGCTGACTATGGGAGGCCGTTTAGGGTGAAAACATTGAAAACATGCACATACGCATTGACAATGTGCACATACGCATTGAAAACGTGCACACACACATTGACAATGTGCACATACGCATTGAAAATGTGCACACACATTGAAAATGTGCACACACATTGAAAACGTGCACACACGCACATTGACAATGTGCACACATTGAAATGCTCATACATTGACATGATGTGCAGACACGCACTGAAAATTTCCACACCCTACCACCTTCTCACACTGCGGGATATAGGCTACTTGTGTGTGTGTGTGTGTGTGGGTATCTGAGTGTGCGTGTAAACTGTCAGTGCGCCCGGAAGTTGTTTCAATGTAACAGGAAGGCACTGCCATCTGTCCTAATTTTCAAAATAAAATAAGGGCGAATGATTAATAAGGTTTATGAGCAGGTGATGTGCCTTGTAGTGACAGATTGTGGACCTAGGCAACCATATGCACAATTAATCACGTGCTCACAGATTTAGGAATAATATTTAGTTCGACATCCCTAAACCTATGGAGAGAGATATTTATTGCACATGTCACATGAAACCTACTGCCATCTTTGACCGATACTTCCGGTTTTGCCACGGTGTCAAAATACGCATAAATCATTGTATATTGTAGATTATAAAGCGAAGTATAGTAGTAGTGCAAGTATTTCAATGTGTGCACATTGTCAATGTGTGTGTGTACACGTTTTCAGTGCATATGTGCACATTGTCAATGTGCGTGTGTGCACGTTTTCAATGTGTGTGCACGTTTTCAATGCGTATGTGCACATATTTCAATGTTTTCACCCTAAACGGCCTCCCATAGCTGACTGCCATGATCAATTATGTATTCTGTCTGTCTCTCTCTCTTCATGGTCTCTCTCTCTCTCTCTCTCTCTCTCTCTCTCTCTCTCTCTCTCTCTCTCTCTCTCTCTCTCTCTCTCTCTCTCTCTCTCTCTTTCTCTCTTTCTCTCTCTCTCTCTCATGTCATGAGTATTTCATTGTCCTGATGTTGGAAATTGGAGAGAAATTTAGGAAAATATGAAAAAAAAGATAAATATGACATTGTTTAATGAACTGCTAAACAAGTGAATAGCATGGATTTCACAGATCACATATGCTGCTGAGGAGGTATCCTTCATATTAAACTACAAGGCTGTATTTCTGTCAGCCTTCAGATTTAGTGAACCTTTTAAACCCTTTATGTCATATTTTGCTCTTCAGTGGAGACTTCCCAATTCCATGCTCAGGGAGCAACTCTTCACTCAAATGTAATGAAACAATGTTAAAATATAATATCTGTCTTTTTCTATGTCCCTCTCAGGCGTTGTTTCCAGACAGCCCATTTCTATGTGGAAGACAGCAATTCTCCCAGGGTGGTGGCCAATGAGACAATCCCTGTCATCTCCATCCCAGGTAACATCCGCCCTCAGCATTTCTCACATCTGTGGTACCAATGTAAAAGTGCTGGCCTGGTGTACTGCTATATTCTCTCTTTGTATCTGCTACTGATGAGCCCTTTGGAAAGGCACTGAATCCTGAGCTACAGCACTGGTATAAAATATCAGAGCTGTGCAACCTTATTTGACTAAAAAAAATAGAATTCTGATATACTCCTTCCTATTTTGATTGGTTGCCTTTTCCCTTCCATTCATCTATCTCAATACAGTCTTTATGGACAGTGTTAGGTGGTCATCCACTGTGAGGTTGGGGGTCAGGGCTATTCTTACAGTACAGGGCCAAAGTTACAAGTCACCATGAGACCTTACTGAACCTACTGGTCTCAGCTTCCAGTAACCAAACAGCCTGGATAAGTATAATACAAACTGGGGTTAAATACATGAGTGCACAAAGCCACATATATAAATCTGTGTGTGTAGATGGAACATATTTACTTGAATATGGGAGTAGAGAGAAAGGTTTCCACTTTTAGATGTTGAATATAATGCAGTTTTCATACAATACAATTTTGACCCTAATTACACTGATGCATACACCTCACTATGGAGCTATGAAACCAAACACAATGATGAATGGATGGATGCATGACACATTCATGAGATCCACCCACTGACTGGAACTCTGGGTTTTCCCCTCAAAGGAATAGGTCAGTCTTCTACTGCTGTACATCTGTTAAGGAAGTATTGTCCTCTGCCTGGTCAGTGTAAACAGTCTCAGATACCCTGTTGTCACCAGCACTGTTATCAGTGGTGGAACTGTCTGTGAGCTGAAGGCATATTATTACATTTCCCACTGTCCTTAACACTAAAACCTGTCATACAGACCTGGTAAAAGACATGTTTTTGTCTATATAGCCAGATGACACATAACTAGAACCAAGCTTTTTTACATGGACTTCCATTACTCTCCTCTGACTCCCAGTCTCAACTAACATTGATTGACTTACAACCCGAGCACATGACCACCACTCACTTCTCTCTTAAGTTGAGTGCCCTGGTTTGTGTGAGTAAAGTTAAACAAGATGTTAGTGCTGTCAGTGATATCTGAATGCGTTTGTGTATCACTTTGAATATCAAATAAAACAAACTAAAAGGGTGAGGCAGAGAGAAGGCTTTTAACTACAGCTCAAACTTTAAACTATTCTGCTGAGAGAGAGGTTGAGAGAGAGGCTCTGCAACACAAAAACATATTTAAAACCTCTACAGGGCTTGGAAGCTGCTCTCTAGCAGGTCCAGCTCTGGTCCTTAGGTCCAGGATTTCGATCCAAACCCGTCAAATCAATTGAAAGCTTGTAGGGCCTCTTTACGACAGGGTTTTGGCTGAGTCCAAAGACCTCCATTCACACCAGGGCCAGTGTGTGAGGCATGGCAGAATCCAGCACAGACAAAACAGGGGTCTGCCATTGAGCCTGCGTCCCTCCCCTCAGCAAGAGCACAGACCCAAATCAATGTAGTAAAGTGTGTTTGTTTTTTGATAAGGGTAAGACTAATGATCAGGAAATAAGCCATACTGCCTCACATGACACAGCCTGTTACACCAGTGCCCACTGCATGC
Source organism: Scomber scombrus (assembly GCF_963691925.1). Taxonomy (NCBI): domain Eukaryota; kingdom Metazoa; phylum Chordata; class Actinopteri; order Scombriformes; family Scombridae; genus Scomber; species Scomber scombrus. The sequence goes on from NC_084972.1 coordinate 1,807,660, forward strand.
AGACAGGGTTGTGGTGTATGACCATATGTTAGTCATGTTAATTGTCTCAATCAGCTTAGACCTAGAGCCTCACACATCCCATAATCCTCTTTAAGGCCTTGGGCTGGATTTAAAACCTGCAGGTAGCAGCCACTTACTACACATCTGACCATTCAACACACACACACTCTCTCTCACACACACACACACACACACACACACACACACACACACACACACACACACACACACACACACACACACACAGGCAAAAAAAAGGGACAGATTTGCTACATTAGTACTAACGTGCTTTTTTATGAGGATGACCAGATCAATACTCCATATTATTATTCATTCAGTCTGTCATGGGAATTTCAAGTTGCTGACCACATGTCTCTGGTTCAAATCCAACCTGAAACCTTAGTTCCATGTCTCTCATCTCTCCCTTTATTTCCTGTCACCTCTTCACTGGACCTGTTGAATAAATGCAAGAAAAGCCTCCCAGAAGTCATTAATTTAAAAAAAATCACCATGAGGTGTATTTATTCCTCTGTAAAGCATAACATGGGTGAAAATAGTAATTTAAAGTTTTACCATTATTTGTTTTCACAAAAGATTTAATGATATACACATCCATAGACTCTTGTGAGCTGTGTGAAAACCAATTGAATAAAATTGTCAAGATGAGAATGTATGTCTATTCTGTTGAATGTAAGCTTCCCAGTTACAATGAATGACACATCCAGCGGCTCAGAATAAATTTCACCTAGAGTGAAAAGTGTGTTTAACGAGTCGGATGAAAAGGCTCTGAAGGAAATTAGTTTGGACATCTTTCTGTCTGCGTTACCGAGCTTGTTGTCACAGCAAACATCCGTGCTGTCAGCTTGGGAACACGTCTGTTTGTGGCCACAAGAATAACTAAAAGAGTGCTCCAACAAAATGAATTTCACGTCAGTCATGAACTGTTCAAACCCTGTTAGAGAGCCGACTGAAAATATTTTGCTGTTGTTGAAATATTGAGCCATAAATAAGACACTTTATTGAGCTTATTACATTTACTGAAGGTTTTTATTTAGGAAACCAAATTGACTTTTTTTTAAAAAATCAGCTGTTTTCTTCTATAGTCTAATTGCCTAGGACATTAAAACAGATCTATTAGTGATGTCTTTCAAATATATAAAAGCAATGGAAAAATGAGTTTTCCATGTCGCTAATTGGCTTTTCCAGACCTCTCTCCTCAGCACTCAGCAGCCTGCTTTGTTTACTGACACAACTAATTTTGACATATTTGCATTCATAAACGAGCATCTTGCCTGACACAAAGTGAGAGAGAAAGCAAGTATATGCTCTTGTTAATATTTGATGAAGACTAAACTGAAAGGAGCTGTGAGAGAGTTTTAGCTCTTGTGTAATGTCTTTGCATCCTTTTCACTGAGCGGGCACCAATCATCTGACTGGAGTTCAGCTCTTTATGCTGTCAGCGTTTAAAGAACGACTACCGCTTTGCAACTGTTTGTATGCAGGATGAAACGTGCACCGTGGCCGTGTGTGTCGTCCAGCTTAAAGCTCCCACAAGCAACAACAAAAAACGACTTTAGGCAAGCTTTCCTGTATGTTATAATAGCTTGGTCCTCTGCAGTTAAGCAGTGGAAGTGAAACCTAACTGAGCTTGCATTACTCTTGGAACAGACCATTCAAGGGAATGAATGTAGTCAAAGCACCACACAGTATCATGAGAACATTTACATTTACAGCATTTGCACCCAGCCTGATATTATGATTTACTGATTTCTATCATTATATTTCAATTTAAATGATTTAGAAATTATTCCTTTACCCTTACATACTGTTCATATTCTACACCCTCACAGTATGTTCTGGGTCAGCTTTGACCCGGTCTAAGAATCTCCTCATAAAAAGCATTTATACCAAATGTAGAACCACAGATGTGTTTAGAAAGCATCAATAGTGGATCTGACTGATCAATAAATGTGATTAAACCTTGATTCATGTTTCAGAGAGCATAGAGAGTGTATTTTTTATCTTTTACACCACTAAACATCTCCTATCACACAATATCATGTCCTATTTTACCTAAGACATGAAAATATAACATAGCAATAATGATTGAAATGTATTTTCATTTAAACTCTAAAACACCTGATTCTCTTAATGAACTTGTTATCAAGCAGCTTGTCAACGGGCTTGACAACAAGTATAATAATTAGAATCAGGTGTGTTAGAGAGGGGAGGTACCTAAAACATGCAGGGTAGTAGCTCTCCAGGAGCAGGGTTGGACACTAATGCTTTAGACTCTTATGTAAGGTTTGAATTGATCTGACAAAACAATGTAAATGGTCTGGCACAGCCTCAATCATGAGTCACTGCTTTACCTTTGTTTATGATGGGTAGGTTACCATGTGTATGTGTCTCCGACACATATATAGTCAGATTTGGCAACAGTCCAGTATGAGCCGTTGAGAGAAATGCTACTGTTTATCTAAGGCTGATTTAACCGCTCTCTTCTCTCCTCTGCAGATGACATGGAAGCCATTCCAGTCAAGCAGTTCATCAAACACGTGTCAGAACTCTACTCAAATAACCAACATGGATTCTCTGAAGATTTTGAGGTGAGCAGTAAAATGTTAGTCTGAAAACAGAGTGATAATTAGGTAGTATGCCTCTGACATTTCTTCTAGTCTACAACTTGATGTCACCTGGTACCAGCCAATAACAGACAGACTACATTTGTGCTCCTTTCATTACATTTTGGAAATAGCACATGCACATGACCAAATCTGTCATCAGACACTGAGAGCCAGGCACAAATAAACGGATCCATTAGAACATGAGAAGTGGCTATTGTCTTTATTCCCACTGTATTTCTAAAGCTCTAACCAGTATATAATTCACAGTACATCAGTATATATGCAGAAAATGTGAATATAGCACGTCACTAAAAGATTTTGCTTAGTCATTTTTCAGATATTAGTTATCATTTATGCCTATATAACCTTGTTGTGGAATAAATATAGGTGCTGTACTGTCTAAATACTCCCACACGGAATGAATATTGAACTAAAAGATAGTGAGAGATAATGAAGACAAAAAAGGCTGCACACTGAATGATCATGGTTATCTCAGAGAGAACGAGAGGGACGTTTCAGCGATGGGCAATTTACTTTAGTTATAAACCTCGCACGCTTCATTACACCAGCCCAAGCACTCTCTGCGATTGCGGGTTGCTCTGTTCCTTTTCTCTCTTCTTCTTCTCTGTCTCCAGCTTCTCCTCCAATCTCTCCACATTCCTAGTTCATGCTCTTTCTAGAAAGTGGGTGGACTGAGCTAGACCCCTTGAATGAGTTACTTAATTGGAAAAACAGTGGCCTTCACACTCCACATAGCACAATGGATCCCCCTCCCCCTCCCACTGCCCTGGTTTAGGCTTGATGGACACTGGGAAGAGCTTTAGCAAAAGGGGGCTCCTTCTCAAATGAAATTATCCGCCTGCCTCATCCTCACCAGCCCGGCTGTCCCAATTTTTCCTGCTTTGATAGAGGGACTCTGGGAGGATGAAGACATCAATCATCATGATTTAGTCCCATCTGCATTGTGTGTGACATTGTTGCCACCCAGCTAAATAATCAAAAGTAACATTAAATGCTCCAAGAAAATACTTTAACATCTATCATTACTCTACACTCAATACGTCCTCCATTCATGAATGTTATATTGTTCAGGTTTTTTTTTAAAGAGGTGTACCTTCTTTGATATAAAGTGAGTGTAGATGCAGTTAGAAAGATGCTTCTATAGAGGTTGATGTTCCTGGAGAATATAGAGACGCTCTCTTTAGTAACAGGGGAAAGATCACATGTTAGTGATGTAAACAGGGTCTATGCAGTTTTTATCCTTTCATTTGACACCCGTCTGTGTACATGTGTTCACTTTCATTCCATTTTAACGCACTGTCAAATGTGCATTCCAGCCTGTTTGGAGCAGGGTCATAAAGCTAGGTTGCATCACTATGTTGTCTTGAGAGGACAGCGCATGTACTATAGTGTTCCATGCTGATTATCAATACACAATAACTTCACTGTGACAGCAGAGGTACACTGGAAGTGTGTGTGTGTGTGTGTGTGTGTGTGTGTGTGTGTGTGTGTGTGTGTGTGTGTGTGTGTGTGTGTGTGTGTGTGTGTGTGTGTGTGTGTGTGTGTGTGTGTGTGTGTGTGTGTGTGTGTGTGTGTGTGTGTGTGTGTGTGCGTGCGTGCGTGCGTGCGTGCGTGCGTGCGTGCGTGCGTGCGTGCGTGCGTGCGTGCGTGCGTGCGTGCGTGCGTGCGTGCGTGCGTGCGTGCGTGCGTGCGTGCGTGCGTGCGTGCGTGCGTGCGTGCGTGCGTGCGTGCGTGCGTGCGTGCGTGCGTGCGTGGATGAGTTTAAAGGTCTGCACATATGAGTGAATATATGTACCAGTTCATGCACCATCTGCTGACCATATCACCTGTCTGTGTGACATCATCTGCAGTCCTACCCTGTCTCTTCCCATCATACCTGCAACCTGATCCACTCACACATAGTCACGTGAATCCCATTATGCCAAAAATAAATCCCTTTCCCAACTAGAATGATGAATCCATGTTTAATAGTGCTAAAACAAGACGATGGGCCTGTAAAGCCCCAGAGGAAATGAGACCGAAGGGTCAGAGCCAAATCCAGCGTCTGCGTTCCCTGTTGGCCATGCTGAGCTAGCAGCCAACAGCTGTTTGCTTGGCAGGAACTCAACATTAAACACTGACATATATTCACAGGCTGCTAAGCCCAGAATTGCTCTCTGTCATTTTTAGGACTATAAGCAACAGCCATGAGGCAGTATCCACATAGGAGAATAATTATGAAAAAAATAGAGGAAGTAAACAAGAACGGATCTCCGGGGTGAATTCTGTAATTGATTTTCAGTCTAAATTGACTGTAGCTGTTTCTTTCCAACATGTTGTACTATACCCTCAAGTCAAGAAAATAAATGAAGCGATGTAGCTTATTTAACCACAAGCTGTGAAGAAAGGAACACTTGCTGTAGAGAAAGAGAGAGTGATAAAGAGAGGCTGAGGAAGTTGTAATCAGCATAAACAGGTAGAACAGGGAGATCAGCTTTTGTGTAAGAGAAATGGACCATTTTAAAGTTATGACAGTAGTGTGTGATGGATGTCAGACAACCCAAAAGTACAAAATACCTTTTTGAAGGTTTATTAAAAGTATGTATGTAGGCTACATTTGGACAGAAATAAATGAAAACAGAATCATATCATTCCCCTCAGAAGACCTACTGAACTTTGCTTTTTAAATCTAAATCTAAGACATCGACCCTTTAGAGACTGCAATATGTATTACAACCCCACTGTGCGAAAGTGGCAATGAAGTGATGTTGGTTCGTTAAATCAAAGTGGTTGATCCTCTGCAGAGCATGCAGCATGGCAGTCTGCCATTACATTCAGATTTTGTGTGTTTGTATGTTTGTCCTTCTGCAGGAGGTTCAGCGCTGCACTGCAGATATGAAGATCACATCAGAGCACTCCAACCATCCTGACAACAAGCACAAGAACAGATACATCAACATAGTGGCCTGTGAGTACACCAAACCAGGATTACACACTCAGAAATACACATATCACACTACATATCCTGAGATACACACTTTGAGTACACATTCCATGGCACACTCTAATGTGAACAATTATCTCTCAAACAAGATACATATCAAATATTTGCTTATTTTGATATTTTCAGCATGAAGTGATTTGTATACAATAAAACCTAAAGAGACAATTATTAAAAAGTCAGCACAATTAAATACTACACAGAGCTGAATAAAAGAAAACTAGAAAATAACAATTTTTAAAAAGTTAAAGGAATAAAAGGTCATATGATTCAAAACAAATCATTAAAAACATGCCTCATAGACTCCCCAACAGCAATGCATAAGAAGCCATTCACATAAAGGCCTGTCTATGGAAGTGTATTTTTAGAAGGTATTTAAAAGATGAAAGTGATTTAGCCAGCCTAACCTACTCAGGCAGGTCATTCCACAGTCTAGCAGCCTTAATAAAGAAAGCACAATCACCTTTAGTCTTTAGCCTGGACTGTGAAGATCACACGCTGTATTCTAGCTCCTAAAGGGTTAACAGGTCAGGGTCTAGACCTTGCCTCGCTTTAAAAGTAGTTAATGAAACCTTAAATCAGTTCTAAATCTAACTGGTGTCTATAGTGCAGCTGTGTTAAGATTGGATTAATATGGTCTCTATGTTTGGTGGCAGTTAAAATCCTAGCAGGTACTCTACCCTTGCTGATTTTTCACAACTAGTCTACCCTCAACATAATAAATGACCACTATATTCTGCTTCAAATTTAGTGATTGTATCCAGATGGACACTCTTGTAACAACCATTGCTAACTGTGTACTGTGTATTTTGAGTAATTGATTTTAAAAATTGAGTTAATTGAGTAGATGTATATGTTTGGATAATTTCTAGTATACACCTCTTCATGGGAAGCTTTTACACTGTTTTTCAGTGTTTAAGAATAAAACCAAAACCAATAAAACACACTGAATGAAATCACAGTAACAATCCGGTTAAAGTAACATAGCATTAGTTGAAACACAAAATGAATCTTGAATGATTTTTACTGAAAAACACCTGGATTTTTAAAAGGAGCAGATTGGTCTTTACTTTGGCGTTAGGAGTTTCTTTCCACGTTAGTTTCATGTAAAGAAGGTTTATATGAGCCAAGACAGCTTGGAAAGAAGCTTTGGAAGAGAAAAATAAAGGTAATAAAAGTCATTTAATCCCAAAATTCTGAGGTTTCTTTCTCTCTGGAGTATAAATATACTCAACAAATATCATCGTAACCAGACAGATCCTAGTGTAGCAGGTGGAAATGATGGTGTAAGGGTGGTTGTAGAGGAAAGACAACTGTATTAACACAATCAGTCGGGATCCTCTGCAGGGAACCATAAATATCAACAGCAAATCGGTCATCTCGTCATCACTTAAATTGCTGTTGATTCTTCTAAATTGGTATGTAATTACCCAAAAAATAGAGTGGTGAGTGTGAATTTTCTTCTTTAGATTTTCAGAAATATGTCAGTTGAAGTTTGTCCCTAGAGGCACAGCAGAGATAATATGTCATGGTATCATATAATCACATATATATAATCATACCGTTTATCACTGATCATTTGGCCCACACTGGCCAGATCTTTCTATAATACCAACATTACTGTCCTTATGCTTTAGCAGCACTAACAGAGCAAAAGCGTCCCACAAATCACACACACATTTGCTGCCAGACTCCATCAGTCTCTAATAAATGTTTCACGTCTCATACAGCCATTGTCTGTGGATTACTGGCTGGAAGTAGCTGAGTCCTGTGTTTATTAGAGTGCATGCTGGAAGCAGAGGGCAGGAGCCGTGCTGGTTAGCTGTTTGTAAAAGACGACACAACTCAGTTTGATCATTGTTTCAACCGCAAAGGTTAATGTGCTTCCTAGTTGGAAGCAGGTGCCTTGGCATGGCATCAAGCTAACAACATTACATGGACAGCGCTGTGTTAGGGTAGGGGTTAGGGTTAAGGTGCTTCCATTCACACAAACACACTCACTGCTTTACTACTCTGTGTTTCCTCCTCAGATGACCACAGCAGGGTGAAGCTGAGGCCGCTGGCTGGGAAGGACTCCAAACACACCGACTACATCAATGCCAACTATGTAGATGTGAGTGCTTCCACTGTGTGTGTGTGTGTGTGTGTGTGTGTGTGTGTGTGTGTGTGTGTGTGTGTGTGTGTGTGTGTGTGTGTGTGTGTGTGTGTGTGTGTGTGTAAATGATAGGAAGAATCAATTTAGAGATGTTGACTGCAATATAGGAATCCAGAGATATATCTTTTATGTAACATAATTAACTATTGGAAGGATTGTAGTTTAGTGGACTTTTTTTATGCCACATATTTCCAAACTAATGTTCTGTCTCTTTCATTCATCCATTAGGGTTATAATAAGCCTAAAGCTTACATCGCAGCCCAGGGACCTCTCAAGTCCACATTTGAGGATTTTTGGCGGATGGTGTGGGAGCAGAATACAGGCATCATTGTAATGATCACCAACTTGGTGGAGAAAGGACGGGTATGTGTTACACGAAGCTGCTGACAGTCAGCTCTGTGGATGTATAAGACAAGGTTCACATGTGTCTGACAACCTGTGAATGTATATTACAATGTATGAATGTGTGACATAAAGAATCAAAGGTTCTACACATTTTCATTCATTTCATAAAACACTTGACACCTGTAGCATCCTGGTTTTAAAGCTGAATTTGCACATGTCAATATTTCACATAACTGATATTAATGGAGGGATGTGTCTTTCTAGGCATGCTGGGATCTTTATCCCCAACAGACAGTTTGATAGTGAGCACGATCCTCTGGAGAGTATCCATTCCAGCTTCCAACAGTCCTTACTGTTCTAGTTTTGGCTAATGTGCAATGTACAGTCTAGGGTAACATAATATGGTGATTTAGGTCCAACCTGAAATTAACAATGTAAAGCAGTAATTATTATGTCTAAAGTTGGTCAAAACTAAATAAAATATCCCTTAACGGCCTGCTTTGGCTTCAAGTTGTCATTCACAAGTATATTTTTTAACCTTTTTTTTTATTTATGTATATATACACACACACCTCATACATACACACCAGGTGCACAATACATTAATAGAAATAAATAATCTAAAGAACACTTGCAAGAAAACTACTAACCAATAATAACAAGCAAACGCAAACAAACCAACGAATGAAACAAAAACAAAACAGCGACAACACATCATCAGGAGTTCATTAAGAGTTCATTAACATTTCAAATAATAAAGGCCCAAGTTCAAAACCAAGATCATAATCATAACTCCTTGAAATGAGAAAATAAAGGCCTTCACAATTCTACAAAAATCTCTCCATGACCATATTTCTCCTGTCAGTCTCTCCAAAGGCAAACATTGAGTTAAGTGGTCTATAAACATCTTAAAACCAGGAGGTGATTCACTTTTCCAGAGAGTGAGAATAAATGTTTTGACAAAATATGATATAATTATTCAATGTCTGCATTTTTTATTATCTATATGACAACCAGGCATTTATTGGCATGTCATTCAATAAATAAAAACAGGGATTCAAATCTAATTGTCATTCACATATTAATGAGCCTAGAGTAAATAAACCCAGTAAGGTGGGGTTTTTTTTAAGCATGTTGAAAATGGCTTCAGTGCTTGTCAATCGACAATAGAAGCATTCAGCATGGTCATCTGCTGTTATACCACATGCAGTCAACAGTACAACACATTTAGAATGTTTGAATGGTGTTCTTCTTCTGACGGGCCCCCAGAGAAGCCCTTTGGCTTTTCTACACTTCTAGAAGCTCCTAATGTCACAGAAACATATAGTACAGTACACATACAGTGTCTATTTGATGGGAAAAGTGATACATTGAGTTAAATGTTTCCTGACTCAGCATAGCGCCTTAAAACTTAAAGCTATAACAACTTTACACACATCACAATGTGTTGTACAGTGATGTGATTTGTGTGTTCGTTTGTACTTGTTCTACAGAGAAAATGTGACCAGTACTGGCCAACAGAGAACAGTGAAGAGTACGGCAACATGGTAGTCACACTGAAAAGCACCAAAGTTCACGCCTGCTACACTGTGCGCCATTTCACACTGCGCAACACTAAAGTGAAGAAGGTGAGAACGGATGAGAAGAAGCTCAACTCCTTCTTGTCTGGACAGGAAGTGATGTCATACTTATTTATACAACGCCAGCCAGACGTTATCTCAGGACACTTTTGACATAGAACATGTCTAGACTGTACTCTTTCTAGCTGCACCTATGGGATCAGCTGTGTGTAGAGAGGTGCATCCTTCATTGATTCAGATTAAGTTTGTGGGAGTTTTTTGTATGTGTATATACGCAAAAGAAATAACCATAATTTAGAAGTTAGAACACTTTTCAAGATACTCAGAGATGCTTTACACAACACATTGATGCTAATTGGACATTCTTTGTCTCCCTCCCTAAATACTGCCACAACTATCTTTTCTTTTATCTTATCTTTCTCCAACCTGACAACCATCTCTTCCATTCTATCCTTACTTCCATCCAGGGTGGGAAGGGGAACCCGAAGACACGGGCCCAGAGTGAGCGCACAGTGCTCCAGTACCATTACACCCAGTGGCCAGACATGGGTGTCCCCGAGTACACCATGCCCGTCCTCACCTTTGTCCGCAGGTCCTCAGCCGCCCAGATGCCTGACATGGGGCCCATGCTTGTCCACTGCAGGTAACACCGGTGTGCTTTCTTTCATGTCACTGTAACTTAGCTCCCTGCATTAATATGGTCCCAGCTGACATGCAGCTTTCTCCTGAATTAATTAGAGCATGTCTTCATTAGGCTACAGTATGTCTTCATCATGCATAATTTAATTGATATCTCTCTACACAATTAAAACACTTACTTACAAGCTTTTGAAATAACTAAGGAACACATCCTTCAATTTGTTTCTCATCCATTAGGATTTGGCCATTGATTTTCAGCAAGCCTTTGATGTTATCATTAGTCTTATAATCAGAGAGTCCCATAGATGGGTTGGTTTTCATTGCTAAAGTCCCAGCTTTAGGCTTTTTCATTAACATAAGATTATTTACATCACCACAGAGCTCAGAGCCTCAAAACAATACTGTGTTCTGTGTGTAGAAAGAATAATAATACTCTATGTAAAGTCTATGTACATATCACTCTTTGCCAATTCCTCCATAGCTCATAAGCTATCAACATTGACTGCCTGTGAAGATGTTTCATATTAAAGAATTCCAGGAACTCAGTTGGCATTTAATATAAAACAGCTGCAGGATAGTTTAAAGTAGCTTAAGGAGCAGTGGGAGTAATGGCAAAGTGTAAACAATTGAAAAGGATTAGTGATTTAAAATGGTGTTTGTGTTAGAAAAGAGAACCTGAGAGCAACAGAGTGGTGAGTTTGAAATGACTCTGTTGTACTGATGGAATAAGTGCTGTAAAAAAGAAAAGAAAAACTCACTATGGTGAATGTACCATGTGAGCTGTTAGAGAAGGAGAGAACGGGGTAACATGAGCCACTTTGATGATTCTAATGAAAAATAAAATAAAAGTGTATTAGTTTCAAATAATAGTTATCATATATACCTCAGGTTGTTGTGTACCCATGGAGAGTAAAACTAGTTGTTCAATTATTATGGTTTTAGAACAATGACTCATTCGAAAAAAAAAAAAAAAATGCCCCAAGGTAGGGGTAAAATGAGCATGGGCATGGAATAAATTGAGCCATGTAGGGGTAAATAATAACACCTGATATACAAATTAGACACATTTTGATATTAGTTTAAACTTTATTAATGCCATTCATTGAAAAAAGGTCAAAACTCTCTTACCTTCATGTAAAACCATGTTTGTGTCCCGTTATTCAATGCTAACTAAGCATTTTTCAGTAACTGTGATCTTTGTGTTGGCTACAGAAAGAAAATGTGCTTTTGGTGTATGTATAACTTGTTTGTGTGTGACGCAGCTTTAAGTCAGTGATTAGGTATTTACAGATACAGATAATTACCAACCCTATGTTTTTTTTAACCGTCCTTTATTTGTTCAAATTCTTTTATTTACTTTATGTAAAAACTCTTCTGAAGTGTATTTCTACTTATCATTGTTACACAAAGCTATTTGTAGCTGCTAATGTTACACCTACACCTTTTGTCTCCTACACTTGCAGCTACATTTACTACAACTGCAGATCTCAGCAGAAACCTGCAGTCAGCTTGTATTTAAGAGCATGTTACTATAAGGCAGGCAGGGAAATTACCGGAACAGTAATTGTCCACTGGCTGTAGCCTCAGGGGGAATCAGAGGATGAAGCTCTCTGCTATCATCTGCACTGTGATGGTTGATAATAACTTGTCATGCCGCCTTGCTGCTGCGGCTCCTGACATACCACTCATTATCACCATTTTACACCAGAGCACGCACACACACACACACACACACACACACACACACACACACACACACACACACACACACACACACACGCACACACACACACCCACGTCATTATGCAAGAAACAGAGCAGACAGAGGCACACTCACATTTGCCATTTTGCTTTAAAACCACAGCAAACTGAATCTGTAGTTAGAGTATAGGTGTTGATTGGGTTTGTTGTCATGCAGTGAACTTTCTTCACTGTTCCTTTAATTCTGTCACCTGCATTTCTTGTGTCATTCATTATGTTCTGAGCGGTTAAAAATGTGTTGTCACATGTGTAATATTACATATTATTGACACTGTCTTCACCTGCTCCTTTTAATGTATCCTTTTAATACATACAATATTTCAGTCAAAGAGCTTGTTCAGGTATATGCTGAGAAATGGAAAAACATCTTTATACAAAATGAATTCAGGAAACAAAAGCAACAACAACAACAACAAAAGATCAAAGGCCCATTTTGTTCTCAGCTGGAAGTTAGGTGTAATTGATACAAACTGCCAAAACTGAGACATAACATTTTAAAAAAGAAAGTCTGCAAAACATATGCACACAATTCTGTCTTCACCTGCTATCAAAAGGTATTCTGCACTTATAAATCTGTTGCTAAATGCTCCACAGTCCTGACTCACACATTGACTGGTGTTCTACCTATTCAGATCCAATCAAACACATAGAGCTCTGAATTGATTAAATATGGATGTCTGCACTGATAAGAAATGACTAATACAAATGTAAAGGGGTTGTGATGTTACACTCACTGCTCCTGCAAGTATGCTGTCAGCAGTGAATAATAAGAAAAATGGGCCATAGGAGGCCATGATGTCATAGATGTTTAAGGTGCTGAGCATGTAATCGGAGTGTGACAGTTGCAGGTGTGTGTGTCCCTCATCTCCTGTCAGCTCTCTTCCTCTTGTCAACACATAAAATATCCAAACAACCATGTCACATCCATTTAAATGCATTATCTTTCCTTTGGCTGGTGCTGTTGGTCCTCACTGTTATTATGTTGTGTTGCGTTGCAGTGCTGGAGTGGGTCGGACAGGGACGTACATCGCCATCGACAGCATGCTGCAGCAGATCAAAGACAAGAGCACAGTTAATGTACTCGCCTTCCTCAAACACATACGCACCCAGCGCAACTACCTAGTCCAGACTGAGGTTTGTGTGTGTGTGTGTGTGTGTACCAAATGTGTTGGGAAAATGCAGCTTTAAGTTATAAGAGCATGGACAATGAACACATTCATATGCCTCATTGTTTCCTCTGGTTAGTTTAAATAGTAAATGGACTGTACTTCTAGAGCACTTTTCTCGTCTTTTTGACCACTCAAAGCACTTTTACACTACTTGTCTCATTCACCTATTCACACACATTCATACACTGATGACAGTTTAGCTGACAGTTATCTTTAATAGAAGCCATACACAGTGACATGTGTCAAACCTGCACCTGTGATTTATCTTAAGCCTTAAGTCCACCTGTAGAACAACAGGTCAGGTGATGGAAATACCAAATTCTAACAGATTTGCATTAACTGAAGTGGAGATTTGGGGTTTTTTCTATTCATTTTGGGGGCGGAGCTTCTGTTTTTGTTTGGGTGTTCAAAATATCAATAATCTTTCTCCGGAATGACTGTCTCTACCTTGAATATACAAAATAAAGCCAAAAAACATCTACACTGATGTTCCACAGCAACTGTCAAACACTCACACTTGTTCTGTTCTGTCACCTCTTGCTCTGCTGATCCAGGAGCAGTACATCTTCATCCACGATGCCTTGATGGAAACCATCCTGGGGAAGGAGACGGAGGTGGCGGCCGGCCAGCTTCACAGCTACTTCAACAGCATCACCACACCAGGCCACAGTGGACGCACGCATGTGGAGAAACAGTTCAAGGTGAAGATTCAGTTTTCACTCCCATGTGACAGTTCAGACAATTCAGTTATTTATATATACTATTTTTTACTATTATTTCTGTCCCTGTTTGTATAACTGAACATTCATTGACACATACATATATGATATATGTATGTATATATATATACATACATATATGATATATGTATGTATATATATATATATACATACATATATGTATGTATATATATACACACACACACACACACACACAAACACACACATATATATATATATATATATATATATATATATATATATATATATACATACATATATGTATATATATATATATATATATATATATATATATATATATATATATATATATATATATATATATATATATATGTTTGTTAAAATGTACATTTAGTATTTTTGTATTGTTTGTTTGCATTTTTTACTAAAAGTAAGACTGAATGCTCCTGAAAATGTCAAATGGTGTAACCACAAAAAATGTCTTTGTCCCATACATGGCTACAAAGAAAACATGTTATAGTCATAGTTTAGAAATGTATGAAAAATGTTGAAAATGTGTAAGTTAAGCATTCTGTGAGTGTAGTCGTATGTGCTGCGCCCCACACAGCCTCAGCCCAATTTAACCCTTGATGATAACAATAAGCAACACAACAATTTATAACAATGTAAATTAATATCATAAGAGAGTCAGAATGGAAGGTGCAACAAATAAATACATGAGAGGCAACTTCTCCAGGAAAAACAAATCTGTTAGTTATCTGTTGAAATCAGTAAAAAAAAAAGAAAATAAAATGCAGTATTGATTTTTATAGTTAATTGTGTCTTAATAAAAGAAGTTTTCTGCTCAATTATAAAAGATTTCTTCATATGCAGGCGTGGTGTGCTGTGGGTGGAGGTAGGATGAAGGGTTTGTTGGGAGGTAATTGGATCTTGTTATTTCATCATGTGCCACAATCAAGTCCAAAGTCTGGACTAGATGCAGAGAATGTGCACAACAAAAGCTTCCTTTGTTATGGTAATGCATTTATGTTTTAATGACAGGATTTGAATGTAGTCATTGTTTGTAGCTCTTGTGTTTTTCCTCTGGTCTTTGTGCTTGTTTCCCAACTTCTCTGCTGTGTTTTCTGTTCTTAGTGGGGGATTTTCTATTGTGAGCAGCTTTCTGTTTTCTCTTCAGGTTTTATTATAGAACCCTCCTGACAATGCTGAATGCCCTCGAAAAATCTGATTTTAATCTGTTTACCTTTGACTGTTCAATAAAGGGTTATTCACACACAGATTTCACAGATGTACCATACCTGTCACATAACAGGCCCTCATGGTTTAAAGTAAACATTTGTACTATTTCATCCTGAGCTAATGATTAGTTATTAGTCAACAGTCCAACATTTGGGAAGTGTGATTGTTTGCTTACTGGGAGTTTACCTAGATAAAATCCGTTTCATCTCAGTGTGTAGAGCAGAATGTGTTTAACTCGGTTTTTTTGCTGTCTTTTGTGCATGTTGCATGTGTGTATTTAACACATGTACACATATACATCTTAATGATCAGTTATCTTCTGCTCTGGAGCTCTGGAGATGCTTTACTGAGGAACAACATAAGCAAGTGAGCTTTGAGTTCAGGTTATTTGGTCAAATGTTGGAGTTGTTGGAAGGTTTATTTTTCCTGTTTTCGTGAATATAAGCAGTCTTTGTACTAATAGGCTAAACATGTCTAGGTCTTGAATTTAATTCAGTTTAATCATTTAATGGTGTTTATTGTAGTGCTGCCAGCCATGATTTGGGTTAGGGGAAATGTTAGGTGATGAGATGGTGTTTGGGTAAGGATTAAAGGTATACCCTATTAGTTTTTTCACTTACGTTTACATACATTTTTTTTATTTCTTATGTAAAAAAAAAAACGTTAAAAAAATGTTAATTCATTTAAACTGGAGTTTATTGGACCTTCTGACTAAGTAGTAATTTAAAACAATAATTAAACAACACTTTGCATATATGAGTTTTGTTTTGTATCATATTTGATACATCCTGAATTTTTTGCAATTTATTTTCATATCATGTTTTAGAACAAGCATATTGAATACAACATTTTTAAGCCCTTATAAGTCCTGCATAAAGCTCAATGTTTTATGCATGATGAGGATAAATAATGTATGACATGCAATAGAATGATTATTGACATATTTACAGATAAATGACCTTCTATACCTGCTGTATCTCATTTGATAAACACATTTTCAACAGGAATTGACCACAAAATAAGCTTCAAAATAGTTTCAAATATTTAGTCATTCAACATTGCCTTGGTTTATCTGTGCACTACATGTATCTGATCATATACATCAGGTTTTTCAGGAAATAAATGATCACACTGATGACATAGGTCTCTAAAACTCATGTATCAAAAATGATGTTGGTCAGTCAAATAGTATGAAATCATCTGCAGAATGTATATCACATTGCCCATATGCACATGAATGTTTGCATGAGTCCTCATTCATATGAAGGAGATACAAACAAAAACAGAACGGTTCAAAAATCACTGCTCCCCAGACTGTGTTAAAAAACTCTACAGGGTGCCTTTAAGATAAGAGGAAATATAAATGGATGGTGTGAAAACGCTGGATAAGATGAAAAGCAAGCATATGTTGCAAAATCTTTCATTTGTTGTGCAGATTCACAACACTCGTGATGAGCTGGTTTGCTTCTTCTTCTTCTTCTATGTTTCAGTTGGTTACACAGTGCAATGCCAGATTCATGGAGTGCTTCAACGCTCAGAAGGAGTGCAACAAAGAGAAAAATCGAAACTCCTCCGTGGTTCCATGTAAGTGTTACACTCATGTAAAAACAGATTAAAATTGAAATGAAAGTGCCTCCAGCACTAAATATAACCAATCAGCAAAAATACTAACTTCTTATAAAACAGCTGCAATTAAAAACAGTCAGTTTACAGCATCCACATTATGGAAGAATGCTACATAGAAAATCAATACACAACACACATCAGCAAAGTCAGGCAGAAAAGTGAAGGTTTTTTTCAAATATTGATGAGTTGTGGGAAAGCATGAGGTAGTGACTGTGACTTGACTTGCAGAGTGAGACTTGCCTGTATCTGTTCAAACGTTTAACCTATGGTCAAATTAGGTATGCAAGGGCCTTGGTGAAAGCTCATACCACACTCTGTAAATTCATATTACTGGATAAAAACATAGCTACCAACCGCCAATCAATGTTCAGTCACTAGAATACATATAGCTGGTACTGTTAAAGCAATGTGCCAACCTTTAAAATGTCATATGTTATAGTAACAACTATTATAAATGATAATGGCCATTCTTGTTATCATAAACTGCATGTTGAGTTTATGATAACCCCTGTTAAACTGACCAATCCTCACAGTTGGCAGACAGAAATTCCACACCACCTTATTTTTTTTATTATTTATTATTATTACTATTTATTCTTACAACTTAATGTTTTTCTAACTAACAGGTTGTGTGAGTGTAAATCTGCAGAACTTGCTGTAATCTTTACTTACTTTTTTTTTAATGTAATAGTATTACATATATAATTATAATATAATGAAAATATGTCATTTAAAAAAAATAATTTCCATTTTATTATTATTAAATTACACACCCTACATTACAATACAAACAATACATACACATACCCTAGAAAAGAAAACATGGAACTAAAACAAACAGACATAGGGAAGGAGGGGTAGGCATACATATCTCTTTTTTGTTTGTTTAATGTTTAACTTACAAAATGTGACACTGGTACACAAAGTAAAGCCAATTTAATCAGATACCCCCAAAATGGGTGGTGCTATCAGTTTTCGAAAATGTGAATGTGAAGGATAGCTCAGCATAAGAAAAGTTTAATCAGAGACACTCATTAGCGACAGTAAAGTAAACTATTCTATTGTTTACAGGCTCAGTTTCATTATTCAGCTCTTCTCTGTTATCTGCAGCTGTTACATGATCTGTTGACAGTCACCAGCTGTCCCACACTTCTCTGAATCACCAGCCAAAAACTGTCTACACTCAATAACAGCTAAAGGATGAATGATTGCACACAGAGTGAGCTGTCATTGTGATTGGTTCTAATAAAGTGGTAAATGGTTATTCTCTCTGTCCTGTGCCCCCCCCCCCTTCCATTCTCTCTCTCTCTCTCTCTCTCTTTCTCTCTCTCTCTCTCTCTCTCTCTCTCTTATATGTGAGCAGCGGAGCGAGCGAGGGTTGGCCTAGCACCTTTGCCCGGCATGAAAGGCACCGATTACATTAACGCCTCTTACATCATGGTCAGCACTTCCACTTCTGTCAATCATTGATCTCTCCGTTCTCTCCTTCATGTTTTGACTCAGTGCAGATTACATCAAGTCAACATGACTGTACACTCCCTGATTTAGTGTAACGACACCGACATGCCTACATTTTCTCCCAGCTCGTCATTGAAATCTTGAAACTCTACACAGGTCATAATTACAATCCAAAACAAGTGAGGCAGGATGAAAGGTGTACATTTAGAGGTGCTAGAATAAAATGAGGGACTCTACCTTTAACTAGGAATAGTCCAGCAATTTGGAGTTGTAGTTTGGGAAGTGTGTGAAACCTGTGCTTAGCCAATAGCAAACAGTTCAGTATCCCGCTTTCAACCGATTTCAAGTGGGCTTCACATGTGGGGCCAATGTTTTTGAAACAATTAGGGGGCCCATACAATTTGCCCTGTTCATGCCCATGCCCACTTAGCCCACTTACACCCTTTCTGGGGCTCATCCAACTAGGCTTCACATGTGGGGCCCATGTTACTGAAACCATGTGGGACCTGCAAAATTTGCCCAGTTCAAGCCCATGCCCACTCAGTACCCATGTAGCCTGCATTTAACCCATGTAGGGCCCACATGGACATGCTGGCTGGGAATAAGATCCCAAATATTCAAACGACTATCTGTTGATGAGCTGGTGAGTTACACATTAGTGTTAAAGGACAGGTTCATAAATGATCAAGTCTGTTTTTTGGTTGCTGTAAAACATAATTTCAATTAAAGTGATGGTGGATTATTTTAAGCTATTACAAAGCTTTAGCAGTTAGTTATTCAAATAAAGTGGATATCTCCCAACATAACAGTCTTTTTAGGATAAAAATGTAGACCTGTTACTATGTGCAACAATACACCAACAACAAATTGTGCAACAGTACACCAACGACAGTATGTGTTAAAACTGTATTTTTAGTTGAGTTGGTCAGTGGTGGTGTAAACCGTGTGTGTGTGTGTGTCATTTTCTCACCTACATGTTGTTTTCACAGGGTTACTACCGCAGTAATGAGTTCATCATTACCCAGCATCCTCTGCCCCACACCACAAAAGACTTCTGGAGAATGATCTGGGACCATAATGCACAAATCATTGTTATGCTGCCTGCCAACCATGGACTGGTAGGAAACACACACACACACACACACACACACACACACACACACACACACACAAACATACATGCATACACATACACATACAGTATATATGATTATAGCTAACTACCACTTACACGAGCATGTGCACACCAGTGTTTTCTGCCGCCTAAGGCTGTGTTTAAGGTCTTATACATCACACAATATGGACACACACACACACAAACACACACAACTTCATGAGCAAGACGTACATTCTGTGTCATTGTGGCCAGCAGCATTAGTCACACCCATGCAGACATACTTGCACCCATCCTCACACATGAATCTTCATATTTAGGCTTAAGCTTGACATCTGCTTGTGGGTCCTGTGTGCCTTCTGCAGGGTTTCTATGGGACAGCAGCACGTAAACATTGTGTTTTTGGGGATTTTTAACACGTAAAGGAGTGGAGAAGAGTTTTGCGTAAACTGCAAATCTGCTATCTCACAGCTGTTTGATGTGCTACAGTCATTCCAGCATTGTGTGATGATGGCTTTTGCTCCATATAAACTCAGACAATCTCCATACAAATTGCAGAATCAGAACTGAGAGGATCCAGAAACACCAACTTGAACATTTAAAGTGCCGCCTGTCACACATGAAATAAGACTGGAACTGAAAGTGACATGATCAGAACCAGACAGGCCTGGGACAGAATGGGAATTACACTTGTGTCACCCTTAAACACACACACACACACACACACACACACACACACACACACACACACACACACACACACACACACATACACACACACACACACACACACACACACACACACACACACACACATGTTCATCTACACACTGCAAAATCTTTGAAAATATAAGCAAATATCTTTGTAAAAATGTAACCTGCTAAGCTGTTTTCAAAACTAGAACTAGAAGACTGTAATTAAAGGATATGCACTTTTACAGGAGACGTTCCATTAGTTTCAGACCAGCAGTACAAGCAATGAGGCTTTGCAAAATTGCCAGTCATTTGGCAGATCAGTAGGTTCTCTTTAACTAGCTGGTGCATTACTTAATTGGGTCACCTTTAACAAGGCTGTAATTGAAAGCGTGGGTTACAGCTAAGCTTGACTTTTTCTGGTACATTTAGTCAATTCTTGATCATGGGATCACTTTGATTTGTAACTTCAGGGAACTGGAATGTTACAACATCCAACTAATGCTAATTCAGAGGCTTGATGTTTCTATATAAACTAGAGGTGTGATACAGCAAAATTCAGTTTGAAGAATAAGGACTGCAATACAACTGTTGATGTTCAAATGAGTTGTTTTTATGTATTTATAATATATATTATGTTGCAACGAGTGAAGCTTTTTTTTACCCATATATGGGCCAGTGACAAATGCAGGTTGGCAAGATGAGCAATTAAAAAATATGTTAAAAATAGTTTTAAGAGCAGCATCAGGTTCGTTAAAATGTACATTTAGTATTTTTGTTGGTTTTATATCATTTGAAATGACATTTGAACCATTTTTTTTTTTTACCAAAAATAAGACTGAATGCTCCTGAAAATGTCAAATGGTGTAACCACAAAAGAATGATAAATATTACATATTTTATCCACCTACAGTGTATTTAAGTGGACTTATACTAATAATGACTTCATTTAAAACATCTAATGAAAAGACAAAATGTCTACATTTAAATTTTAAAGCATTTTACCAAAATTGAGTAGGACATATCCTAAACACAACCATTGTTATCTATATAACTGTGTGACAAATGATGTAAAATTATTTATTTTTATTTTCTCATTTATTTTACTTTATTTAATTTTTAAAAACTTTTTTATCATCCTTATTTTCTCTTGTGTGCATTGGTCTTTGAATTTGTTCTCTCATCATTTTTATTCCTTTTCTTTATGTTGTCACTTGTTCTATCTTATTATCAGCTTGTCAATCAACTGTAAAGCACTTTGAACTACACTAGCCTGTATGAAAGGTGCTGTATAAATAAAGTTTGATTGATTGAGTGATTGATTGATTGATTGATTGATTGATTGAACACAGCAGTGAAACAGTCTCTGTGCTTTTCTTCAGGCAGAGGATGAGTTTGTGTACTGGCCCAGCAGGGAGGAGGCCATGAACTGCGAGGCGTTCACTGTCACCCTCATCAGTAAAGATCGACTCTGTCTGTCAAATGAGGAGCAGATCAGCATTCACGACTTCATCCTCGAAGCTACACAGGTTGCTCAGTGTGTGTGTGTGTGTGTGTGTGTGTGTGTGTGTGTGTGTGTGTGTAATGAAACATTGTATAACTGTACTGAAATGCTCATCTATTGAAACAACAGAAGGACATATTAGTCATCAGCCTCACCATTTTGTACTAACAGGAAAAGCATCTGCAGCTCCAGATTTGAGGCTGGCAGGGAGAGATTTGTAAATGCAGTGTGAGTTTTGAGGGTGAGTGAGGACAGAAGGCTGAGTGTTAGAGATGTCGGGAGCCTCCAGAGAAAGTGCGTCTGTAGATTTGAGCAAGCAACACAAGTTTCCCCGCTCTGTATCTTCAAAGCCGCTCGCTCTCAGCTTTTGTATCCCTCGTGTAAATTCCATGTGGGAGAAGAGCAAACTTCTCTGGGTTTGACCAGGAAGTGAAGCGTCATCCTGTTAGTCTCCAGCTTCTATAAGTGACATCAGGCAATATTCCAGAAAGATCCACAAACTACTGACAGCCGCCAGCAAAGGAACAGAGTAGCAGTCTGATCATCAGGGATCTTTGTCAGGTCTTTTGTCTTCTGTTAGTTTTTTTATGTAACACCTGTAGAAAGACTTTGGATGAAAAAGCTTCACTACACTCTGTCTTTAATTTTCCAGTTCTGTCTATTAGCTCTCGTGTTTATTTTAAAGGATTTAACTGATGAGTTTCTATATTTTTCTTATTGTCAACAAATCTCATGTGCAGAGCCAAAACAACCATGGCAATCTGCTATCTACTTGCAAATATTGTGTATTTATCCAAAGCATGATATATGTTATTACTCCATTGTTGACCAAAACAAAAATTGTCATTATTATGCTTCAGATCTACTGTCTCACTCTTCGTCAGAATGTTCCATGTGTCTCATATCTTTGCTTGCAGATTGGTTACAATTTCTGCCCGTGGGTCAGTGACAATTAAGAGTTGGCAAGATGAGAAATTCAAAAATATGTTAAAAAAATAGTTTTAAAAGCAGCATCAGGTTTGTTAAAATGTACATTTAGTATTTTAGTTGGTTTTATATCATTTGAAATGACATTTGCACCATTTTATTTTTTTTTTACCAAAAGTAAGACTGAATGCTCCTGAAAATGTCAAATGGTGTAACCAAAAAAGAAGAATGATGATATTAAATATAATATCCTTCTACAGTGTATTTAAGGGTATTTGTACAAATAATTACTAAAGAAAAAAAAAAAAGAGTATTTCAACATTCTACATTTAGTCAATATCGAGCAGAACATATCCTAAAAACAACAATTGTTTCAATATAAGTTGTGAAAAATGATGTAAAATGTGTTAAAAACATAGTGTTGCTTTGCAAAAGTGGATTATATTTATTCCACATTTTAGTTCACATTTATTTTCCTGTATATAATCAGATTTTTATGATAGAAAAACTAAATATACCAATTGACACTGGGTTGCATCACATCATTAACCCTTGTACAGTATTTCTATCAATACTGAGCTTCCACAGTGCATATTTTGCATGATTTGTTTGGGTACACAAACCTTACAATGTCAGTTGAAAGCTCAGAGAAACTGAAGATGACTCATCACTGGATTTCAGTTTTATTTCAATATACTTTTGATATATTCTAAGAAAATGTGAGCTTCTTAGAATCTTATTACAGTCACTCACTCAGCAGTCTCTCTGTCTTAAACGTCATGTTATTAGAAAAGGAAAAAAAAAACATTTATAATATCCTTCCTCTGTAAGTAACTTGTGTCTCTGTGTGTGTCTTTTGTCCTGTCTCTCCCTCTCTCTGTGAATCCTAGGATGACTATGTATTAGAGGTTCGTCACTTTCAGTGCCCCAAGTGGCCGAACCCTGACGCACCCATCAGCAGCACCTTCGAGCTCATCAATGTCATAAAGGAGGAGGCGGCCATCCGCGATGGACCAACCATCGTCCATGATGAGTCAGTCTCATTCTATTTCTCTTTATTCTGTCACCACACCAACACATGAGCTCATTTCTGGGTTTATATTATGAGTTTTATTCAGATTGTCAGATTAGAAAGGCTAAATGAAAATGACAGATATCATTGTTATTTATTTGATCATATGAAATTATAGTTGGAAATGATCAGGAGAGGTTCAAGCACTTGTTGCTCTTTTATGTATTTTCATTGTTCTGGTTAATTCATCAGTCTTCAGTCAAATCAGCTGTTTTCACACAAGTCTGAATTAAAACCTAATATAAAAGAGTAGAAGTTATTTGCTGTATACTATAAACATATTTTTCAAAATTATATATATTCTTCATTTAAAAAATAAGCCAAACCTTATAAAATACTGTCTAAAATGTGCAATTTGTGTGAAAAAGTTTTGAAAAAACAATTCAGCATCTCTGGCTGGCAAACTGGAAGAAGGGTGATACACATGCTGGATAACAATATAATAAATAAAAGATTCTTCCAGTCTGTCAGCTACTGTTGCCAAGGTGTTTTTTCACATTTGGTCATTTATTGAAACACCTAGTTGGCTAGTGAAATAGTGAAATCACACTTTTCCTAAAATCCTCCCAAAACGATGATTTATATTTTAGAAAATGTGTGATAAACATGAGAAGGAATATGACATCATCATTTCATTTTGTTTCTGATATTTCAAATATTTTAGCCAGTATTCAGAAAGTATGAAGTGTTTGATGGCGAGCCCTGATCTCACACAGAATGTTGACACAGTGACAACTTAAATCTTGCTGAAAGAATTAAAATCAAATAGCTGCATGATTAAAATGAAATTAAATACCATGCCATATTGATTTAGAGATAATACTGTGCTTATAATTCCCAATATTAATTCTGTGGCCACTGTGCATACAGAGACACTGGCAGCATAACAGTGAAATGAGGAAAGGCACATACTGTTTCACTTACAAATAGCCATCTCCATTCCAACAAGTGACAGCCCCTTCAGCCCCCTGACTCCCCCCACCCACCAACTCACCCACAGATACCCCAGCAAACTGCCCAATTAAACATAATGAAAGTGTCTTTAGTATTGACACACATTAGCGTTCTTGAACGACACTCTAATCCAGCAGCTCTGCTCATGTTTATTCATTAGAATACTGAGGATTTCTTGTCGCATCCTCAAGAAGAAAAGTGACTAATTGAACACTTCATCTGGTTGCTATGGCGCAGCCGGCTTGCAGGCACCTAAGAGATTGTCAGTTAAAGCTCATCCTAATTGTCTGCGCGCTCATTATTCAGCCAGGCATGGGTTGTTAGCAGCGGGTTCCGTGGCGCTCCTGACAGGGCTGTTAATGGAAGAGAAGATCCTTTTCATTGTGAAGGCGACCCAGTGTTCTCCAGAAAGCCTCACACAGAGCTGAGCTGTCATCCTCAGGTGGATTCACTCACTAATAAATGTTTAATCTGAGAGGTGGCATCTCCTGATCTAGGAGGGTCTTCGGTCCCAGCCTGAGGTACTGTCAAGGACATCTCAAGTGGAGACAGTGCCTCTGTATCAGGAGTTCTTGGGTCCAGAGAATGACTTTGCTTTGGCCATTGAAAAGAGGAAAAATGGCAGCCATACAACATATATGTCCTCCTGGGGGAACATGAGTATATGCTGTAGTGACAGATAGCAGACTGAACATGAAAGCTAGTTTGACCCTGACCTCCCTCCAGAGTCATTTTTGAATGAATGAATGAATGAATAGTTTATTTCAGTCATACATTATAAGAAACAATTTGTGTTGGTATGCAACTGACAAAACATCACCACACGTTTCTACCAATCCATTTCACACAATAAAATACACACACAAATGATCCAAGAATGGTGAATGGTTATAAGACTAGAAAAGTGCTAATATAAATACAGTCCATTTACCATATGCACAATTACAGCAGAGAATACGGAATTGAACTATAATACATAGTATTATAGTGATACAAGTGATTTTTTAAACTGTCCTTACCTGACATGCACTGGTTAAGTTAGTTTAGAAAAATATCATAAAATAGAATAAGTATAACGATACCAGGAAAGTAAATAACAAGAAAAAATTACACAGGCACCCTTTAATCTTACTTATCTTTAGTGACAATCAATTACGATGGCATGATATGATTATAAAACTGTTCAAGGTTATAAAAGAAATAAATAGTTCATACATGAATACAGTAGAACATTGTAAGAAACTGACCTATAACACAGGCTACACATAAAGTGTTTTAATCACAATTCAGTTGTGTGGCTTTTTCATTGAAAGTACATCATGTATGTCTGTAAATCATTGAAAGAATGAATAATACAGTGTTGTAAAAATGTCTTATAATGTGCAGACAAAGTGTTATTCACTGATGTATAGACAGTCTCAAAAAGTTTCAATCTTTCTGATGTTGTGTGAACATTGGTGGACAACCTTGATGAGGAAAATTGCCTTTTTCCTTTAACAAAGACCAAAAGAAGTGGAAGAAGCTGCTGAAGAAAATATTAGTAATATAAAGAGTTTGTGTTTGAGTTCCTGTGGCTCAGGAGGTAGAGCGGTCGTCCACCAGTCAGAAGAACAGAGGTTTGATTCCTAGCTCCTCCAGTCCACATGTTGATGTGTCCTTGGGCAAGATACTTAACCCCTAATTGCTCCTGATGGCTGTGTCAACGGTGTATGAATGTGTGTGAATGTTAGCTTCCTCCTGATGAGCAGGTTGGTACCCTGTGTGGTAGCTCCTGTCGTCAGTGTATGAATGTGTGTGAATGGGTTAATGTGACATGTAGTGTAAAAGTGCTTTGAGTGGTTGAAAAGACTAAAAGACACTATATAAGTACATTCTATTTACCATTTACAATTTAAAGACAGGAGAAAAATGAAAATAAAATTCTGAATAAGGAAAAATAAAAGAGTAAAAATGAGGATGAACATGAAGTGTATCACATGATCTGGCCATTACAGTCAGCACATCTCAACCCAAATGAACTTTGAGCCACATGCTCTCCACCATCAAAACACCAAATGAGTGAATATGTTTTGGAAGAACGCAGCGACTGATAACCTTGGGCGTGCTATTTAAAAAACATTGATGTTGGTAGCAAGTTTCTACTGAATGTCCTCTTTTGTTACGAGTTCCACAACAGTGGGTCATTTATATGCAGTCTCTCTGTGCACGTGGGAAACACAACACTGTTTAAAGGCACTTCATGCTGCTTCTGCTGCTGCTGCTGATGATGATGATGTAAACCATAAAATATAAAAAGCAGTTGGATGACATTAAATGGAGCAACCATGAGTGTTTTCCCTCATACTGTGATTTCCATCTACAAATAGATTCAAAACAGTACATTTAGTTTTGTATAATATTGGACACTCCATGAGCTTTCCTCTAACGACACCCTCAAACCAAGCTGGGCACACACAATAGAGAAAATGAGTTTTCTACTTGTGTCATGTTCAAGACAATGATCTCTGCTCCATTACTGCTAAACCTGGAAAAATGGAAAAATCTGCACACTGATGAGGCAGAGCAGCAGAAACATACTATCATTATTGTATTACTGCGTACATGTATGCTAACCTCAAATCCTGTGTGTGTGTGTGTGTGTGTGTTTGTCAGGTTGGGAGCAGTGTCCGCCGGCATGCTGTGTGCCCTCACCACTCTGTCTCAGCAGCTAGAGAGCGAGGGTGCCGTTGACGTCTATCAAGTGGCCAAGATGATCAACCTCATGAGGCCAGGAGTCTTTACTGACATTGTGAGTATGACACACACCACATACATGACACCCAGTGATCCCAGTATACAGTACACTCTACTGCTTATCGATCCTTAGATGTCATAATAAAAATAGATAAATTCATACATAAAAATGATAATAAGCTTTATTTATATAGCACCTTCCAAAAAACGGGTTTACAAAGTGCTTCACAGACATAAAAACAAAAATACACAATTCAGTTACACATCAATGTAACTTCACTACAATCAATAAATAAACAAAGATAAAAGACAATAAAAATAAATACCTTTGCTTTTATTATGTATATAACAATAATAAAAGCAGAGGTCAGAAAGAACTCATTTGTTGAAAGATAAGACCCCTTGTTCAAAAGGAGTGTAAGTATATCTACGGCCGGATCTACCATACGGGCAATCTGCTGAAGGGCCCCTGGGCACTTCACCAGATTGCCCAAAGGGGCAAAGAGGCCCTCCATGATGGTGGAGAGAGAAAAGCACTTTTCTCCGTCAGGCTCCACAGAAATACAAAAACAAGGCTTGACCCATTCTTTTGATGTTGATAGTTATTATGTCCAAAAAGAAATGTGGAGTTATAAGTTTTCTACCTGAACCGTACAGAATAAATCGAAAAAACAATCAATAAATCAGTCATCAGTTTACTGAACTTGACAAGCACAAAACACAATATGAAAAAGATTACATGACAAACTGTGCAGTTGCCAAAGATAATATATGTGTAAAGAGTGTGGGGAAATAATGAAATAATGATCTTTTTTATAACCTAATGGGTCAGAGTGAATTATCCTGCTAATACTCTGGCTAAGTGCCACCAATAAAAACATTTAAAAAACACTTAAGCATCAAACAGAGATCTAATGTGTGTAATGTATGTACTGACTGGTGGTATCTTTTTTACAAATGCCAGTTTATGATTGTGCTGACAAATTCATTCATATAAAGATAGTTTGGTATGGTGAAGCATGCTGGTCATTGTTCTCACCTGATATCTTCTCTTTTTTTCTGTGTGTGTGTGTGTGTGTGTGTGTGTGTGACCACTCTCCAGGATCAGTACCAATACTTGTACAAAGCTCTGCTCAGCCTTGTCAGCACCGAGGAGAACGGCTCGGGTCTTCTGTCCAGGAACATTAACGGGACCATGGCGTCCATGTCAGACCAGTCTGACCAGGCAGAGAGTGTGGAGTCGCTGGTCTGAGACCCTTCAGGGGGGCCGGAGCTGAGCTGAGGGCGTCCTGTGGGTCCAAACACCCCTGCGACCTCCCTGAGCCCACGAAGGAGGCACTTAACTTTGTAAACCGTCAAGGAACTATTGTGGACAAGACTTTTTGAGGCCTTTTTTGCCAGACTCTTGGTTAAAATGAATAACCTGATTACTTTTTTACACTGAAAAGTTTTTGATATTTATTTTTTTCGCCATTTTATGTCTTAATGTTCTCCTACTGAAGGGTTTGCACCTGCGTTTTTAAGTTTCACGACGGCGACGTAGGCAACGAGAAACACTTTTCTGTCTTTTCTTGTTTGCACTATATAATGTCAGTGTTACTGCCTATACTAAAGCTGACTCACTTGGCTTCTCTCCACTCAAGCTCTGATTTTTTTTGACATTCCACAGCTTTGGCCCTTATTAAACCAACTGCTTCTGTGAAGGACATTGTTCTGCCTGCCACGTCCCGGTTGATTTACGACAGTGGAGGGAGGGAGGCACGAACTCGTCTCCGCCTCAGTAACAAAATGCTGTTTGACTTCACACTGACTTCAGCTCAGCGTAACCTCCCCCCCCCCGCTCATCTATACTACTCATATTACCACTCATTTATCACAAGAACAAGATCTTGGAACTTATTGCCACAGACAAGTAGCGCTTGTTTTATAAATTAATTTCCTCTTCACCTTTTTATTTTGTGGTTGTTTTTTTTTTGCCTTGTTTTGATGTCACTCTCCCTCATATTGGCGAGTCACACCCATGTTAGAATACCTACGTCGGTGTAATAACTGCTACTGTGAACTTTTATTATTTCTTTGTATAATTCATATTATGCTTTTTAATATATGGAAATACTGTATGTATACATATATAAATATATCCTTATCATAATAACTTTGTGATTTTTGTACATGTCCTTTGTGGCCTCCCGCCTCAGGCCAGTTGATTTTCACTGCGTCCCATAGTTTACCACTCCAGTATTCACAGCTGATTCACAGCCGTCTGGAAGCGGACTCCCTCAGTCCTCAACGTTCTTGTATGCTGCTATGTCATCTGAACTCTCACACACACACACACACACACACAGAAACGCACACATGCTAACACCACCACATTTTACATTTCAAACATTTGATGAACTTTAACGGATGATGCAACAACATGCCATTCCTCATATTTTTCGGAAGTTCTTGTTTTGAAAGGTTTCTTCAGTCATGTGTGCATTCTGACAGACAAGCACGGATTGAGAACACGGAGGCCTGTATGTGGAGTCCTCATTATTTAGTCAAGGCCACCTGTGTGTCACTACAGGACTTCATCAGTATGATCGACAAGGGAGCAACAGACTCAACAACAAGCTCTATGCAACAAGTTGGTTAGGTTTTAGAAATTCAAGACAGGGTTTAAAACAGTCTTTGGGTTCTAAGTGATACTCTAGTCCACATTTGAGTGCCTCAGCACAGTGAGCTTTGATTTTCAAAATCCATTTATTTAAAATCCATCCATTTTTTGCCCTTATTTTTCCTGGATAGAAAAATTCAGCTGAATAATATCTTATCTTCAGCTTCAAAGAGTCTGTAGTGCCTCTTTGGTAATTGCATGTGATGTAAGAATGGACAGGTTTTCTCATATATGGTCCCGTACTATACAAATTAGATTGGAAGCAGTGATTTTACTATAACATACTGTATGTGTAGTTTGTTCTGTGATGAATCATAGCACAAAGCTGCATTTTTCATCACCCTGCAATCTCAGAAGGTTATCTACAAAGAGATGTTTTGCTTTTTGAATCCACTCACTGTTTCCTGACTTTTCATTTAAATTCAGAGCTGCTGATCTCACATCTAAACTGCTGCATAACCTCTCTTATATGATGTTTACAATATGGTAGATCAGAACTGGCGCTCAAAGGTGTGACTACATTTCTCAAAAGACAGTAGTGATACATGAATATGTAATCAGTGCAATAATGTCAGTGTTCAAAATTAAATTCAGTGAAGTGAAAAACATTGAATTTGTGATGAGCAAGAATACTTACATATTTCTTAATTGTGCTGAAAAAAGGACCAGAAACTTCTTTATCATTCATGTCACAGCTGCTTAAATGTGCTGAAAGTAAAGACAGTTGTTGCTTTCATTAAATTTTGGTTTCTTTTCTCACTTAATTTATATGAAAATTAAAGTGTATTTGATAAGAATCTGAATCAATAAGCAGATCTTTGAAAACCCAAACCTGCTCCTCTGTGAAGGATAAGTCTGGCATTTTTCTTTGTTTCTTACTGTCAACAAATTCCATGAAAAGACCAAAACCAACAATATTTAATATCACATCTCAATACTCTTCGACTTACTCCGTCTGTCTGTGTCTCTCAGCCCCAAGCACATTGATTCTCACTGAAGACATCTTCAGAGGGTTTTCTTTTCTTTTTTTGATAAAATAACACTCTTAATTTTGTAAAACAGCTGTGCACTGTAGATTTTTAGCAAAGGTTATTTAAACAGGAAGAAATAGGGCTTTTGCTGGGGACTATTTTCATTTACATATTGATCCACTCTGCTGCTCTAGTGAGTATTTCCAGCAGCAGGATGGTGTGTGTGTGGGATTGGACCAAAGTAACCTACAGCGTGTGTGTTCATGATAATGAAGGAACATGTCACACAGTGCAACAGTGTGACTCATCAATGAGTTTTAAAAATGTCAATGAAGCTCTATGACAGAGGAATAAAATACATCAGGCTTTGGATTAGTAGATCAATTTGTTGTTGGTTTGAGAATTGGGATTGGATTTTTTGACAGTAAAATGTTACACAAGTATTGCTCTCCTCATTAAGCCAGCCATAAACACAATAACATCAGCATAAACTGTCTTATATAAGAACGTTAAATTCTGATTAAACTACTATAATACCCTCACCTGAGAAACTCTTCTAAAAATCAAGCACTCTTTAACGATGAATGTCCACTGTATATTATTATTTAACTGACTGCACTGGTAAACCTTTACATTCAACAGCATGTAGTTGACAACAGAACAGGTGGAGGCCAGTTCGAGATCCGTGCTCACTGACAGAGGTGTGATCACTCACTTCAACTTCCCCAAGGCCTTGTGTACATAGTTTCCATTCCACACTCACCTCTCTCCACAGATATATTGTTTGGTGGTTTTGTGGCCTACAAGCAAAAAGCAGAGTCTGACATGTTTTCTGCTTTAGCTGCAGCAACCCCACACACGCAAACACACACACACACACACACACACACACACACAGACACACACACACAAACACTTACACATTTCTTTGACATGAGGATGTTCTAATTTAACTGCTGATTTTGATGATATTCTATACCTCTGTGATCGATGGCGTGAAATGAACACTTGTGGTTTTTTGCATTTTGAATGAAAATGTGAAAGCATTTTTTTCACGCAGCACAAAACAGATAATGTGTAGAATGGTAAAACAGCGATGGGGACAAATGTATTTTTTGAGTTTCTTTTAAAACTTTTACCAAAGACTTGAATCTTTCCCGTGCAGAAAAAAAAAGATGTTGGGCAAGCTTTTCTCCCTCTTTTGCTGATTTCTCCCTCCTGAATGGATGCCCAACCCGCCCTCACACCATAGCCTATCTGTATTTATATCAATGTCCTTTCACAAGTTTACTTCAAACTCTCATTTCAGCATCAGTTTGCTTTAACTTCAGCAAGTCCTTACTTGCACTTATTGTTATACATCATAAAGGGATAAAGCGATGCATCAAAAGATAAACAGCAGACATTGAAGATGTCAACTTGGTTCTCTTGTAGTATAATCTTTCAGAATGGGGGCTTCATTATTCTAAACCAACAGTTTCTGTGTTCTGGGACATTTATTTCATTTTCTTGTGAAAAACACACTTTGCCTAAGTGCTAGCTAGGTCACACCAGAAAGTTGTACATCAGTGCTACTATGGCTGCTAAGCTAACTTTTAGCATACTAGCTAGCCAATACCATACGACTCTAGCTAGCCAAAATAGCTTTTGAAGTTAGTTTGCTTGCTACCAGTTGACAATGAGAGAATAAGTTAAAACGGTTCATTCAAGGATTTTGTGGAACAGCTCGTACTCTGACAGAGCAGGGTTATCTATATGGTGTGACACAGCTAATATGCTAGCTTCCTCCATTTTGGATTCTGGATCTCTGTTCCCTTAAAAGTCTGAGCTACAGTTTAGAACTGCTGAACGACAGGAATTTGCATGCAACAGTTCACCAAAGTGGAACTCTGCATTATCTCAATATAAATTGTCTTGAGCTAATCCACTGAAATGAACTGATTTCTGAAATTTCATTGTCATAAATACTGGTGTGACCGGTTACTCTGTCATTTCCCAGTCCCCGTTTCAAGTTATTCTGATCATTATGATCTTTCCGAATGAAAAGTGTTTTGTGTTGCCTTTGAAGTGCACACAAATTGTACTGTTAATAAGAAATGTACATATACTTTGTTGCCTCTGTAACTCAGCCCTTCTCCGAGAACTGTGTAGGCTATGTATTGATTGTGTCAGAGGAAGTATTTCATCATTTAAGTTTTGAAATCTCATCATCCAAATTTTCAGTATCTTTTGTCCGAAGATGATTTTGCAAACAAATCTCAATTATTTTGCCATTTACTGAATGTGTACTACAAAACTCTTGCAAGGTTTCCAATATGGCACATGTGTGGTCAACAGTCACAGATATTTTCAGATCAATGTGTTCTCTCTCATTAAAACTCCCTCATGGCGTCGCTGTTTGTGGTGGATCCTGTGGAAGCCCAGTGGCTGTGTGTCCAGCTTGTGCTCATCATCACATTCCAGTTTCCAGATTCACGTCCTCTATGAACGATCAAGCAGTGATTGTGATATTACGATGTTATCCCCTGCTCTTTTGATTTCTTTGCATTTGGTTTTCATCTTCTGGAGGCTATGATTCTGTTGTCAGATGTGTACAATAGAATAGCTCTCTTGTGAGTCACTAGATGATTTCTTATCATTGACCCGTTTTGCAAAGGTGGCTGTTCCTTCCTCTTTTGTAACATGAAATTAGACAAACGATGGATTTCTTTTTTTGTTTCGTTGAAAGCTATATCAAAGCATTCTAATATAGTGTTATTTAATATGTAAATGGTATTGCTATACATAAAATAAAATATTGGTTTTGATGTAATTTTCTGAAATGTTTTGTGTCATACCTTTTTTTTTTAGACCACACAGACCCTGATGCTGCTTGTGATCTGCACAAAGAACTGCACACCATCCCTGGGATCAGAGTCAGACACATATCTATACTCACCTAAAGTGTATGAAATGTATACAGTAGTTATTCTCCTTTTCCAAACGATGTTGCATTTATTATCCATTTTAAGGCACATTTTTAAAGAGCCGGTTAACCCACATTGCAGCCTGAGGCCAGCACTCACTGCTGTTATAACAATGCTATTCAGAAAGAAGGAACAGGACTTGTTCAATGCAAAAAAAGTGAGATAGAATGGGACTTCCTTCGGGCGCGGAGCAAGATGGCAGCGTAGAGCAGAGCTCCTGAGTTGATTAAACAACATTTTCCCCCAAACTACGAAAATATTGAGAACACGAATTCCAAACTGATAAACAATGAGTGGGGGACGAGGACAGAGAAGTTTGAGGAAAAAAACAATGTCCAGAGACTAAGAAGAACACGAGTCTGAAGACGAGGCGGCAAACGGGGAAAATGACGACTACACACAGGCCCACACGTTACTCGAGGGACTCGCTGATATTACGAGAGAGATACGCGACCTAAAAAGGGAGATGAAAAAACACCTCGCAACATACAACGACAAATTTAAAGAAGAGGTGAGGCGAGAGTTTGCCGGCTTTAAGGATGAAACTAACCGAAAATTGGCACAAAATGTCGCGGAAATACAAGCGCAGCGGAAGGATATCACTGAGGCACAGGAGCGAGTGGCGGAGTTGGAGGAGTGGAACATCGAGGCGAAGGAAGCCATCCTCACTCTATTGAAACAGCAAACAAAACTTCAAGAGAAGTTGACCAAAGTGGAGGGACACGGTAGACGTTGTAATTTGAGGATTTACAATGTGGCTGAACGGGACAATGAGTCTGTGACAGAACTGATGGAGGGACTCCTCCGCAGAGAACTCGCGTTACCGGTGGGAACTGAGCTCCATAGCAAATATTTTTCGACCACGACTACCCCACCGAGGTGTTGAAAAAACGTAAATCCTACTCCGAAATTAAAAATTAAAAAGACACCTCTGAGTAGGATAAGGATTCACTGGTCAGACGGGCCCAAGATCTACAACAACGCTGAAGACGCAGCGTGGGACATGCGGGAAAGAGGGCTGGAGATGGGTGAGCAGCACGTCAACGAACCCTCACTGGAGGAACGGATCCAGAGAGCTTCACCATGGCAACGCGTCGGAGAGAGGCAGGTGATAAACCAAGGGCCCGGCGCATCGAGGACGCCGGTCAAGAAGCGGCGAACCGAGCGAGCGCAAAGCTGCAAGAATTTAGAAGATGAGGAGACGATGAAGATGGAGAAAGAGAGAGAGAGGGAGGGGAAGAGTTCCTAGGTAACCCAGAAGAGTTAAATGCTTTCTGTTTTTAAGTTAAAGACTACACGTTGGCTGGGTAAGCAAATAGCGCCAGAAAAATTGTAGGCTACAGACAATATGTGCCCCATCCTCCTTTGTTTTGTTTTGTTTGGTTGGTTGTTTGTTTTGATGGGCAAACTGGAGGTTTTTATTTTTTTTATTTTTCTTACAACAGAAAGGGTACCACTAAGGAAAACTTGAAATGGGGAATTTTAAGATCATTTTATGAAAAAGTTTTTGATCTTATAAATTTGGAAACAGATGGGACATTAGTGTGTGGTGGGGATTTTAATGTGGTACTGAATTATGGGTTAGACACTACAAGTATGAGGAGAAACAAAAAACTAATTAATAGGTACATGATTACAATGAGGTCAGAAATGGATATACAGGATGTATAGCAATAACTTCACCCACTTGACCGGGATTATACCCACTAATCAGCTCCACATGCCATGTACTCCAGAATTGATTATTTTTTAATGAGTAAAGGAGATATACACAAAGTGAGGGAATGTAAAATAGGAGTGGCCGATGTGTCAGACCACAGTGCAATTTATTTAAAAATTCATTTGAATGACAGGAGGAAAAATACAGTATGGAGACTCAACGAAGGCATACTGAACAATATGAGATTAAAGAAATAAAAGAAATAATTAGATACCGGGACGAAAATGACAATGGGGAAGTTGATCCGACAATCTTATGGGATGCCCTGAAGGTAGTGATTAGAGGGAGGCTGATTTCTCACACAGCATTTTTAAAGGTCAGACTAGAAACATCTCAGAAACAAATTGAAAAATTAAAAGAACTGGAACAGTAACACAAGCAATCAAAAGATTCAGACATACTGAATCAGATTAAAGAAGTTAGGAAAAAAATAGATGATATACTGTTGGAAGAGGTGGAAAGGAAAGCAAGGTTTATAAAACAGACTTACTATGAGGGAGGATCTAAAGCCACTAAAGTCATGGCTAGACGCATTAGGAAACAACAAGCAATAACTAATAT
This sequence comes from Scomber scombrus, assembly GCF_963691925.1. NCBI lineage: Eukaryota > Metazoa > Chordata > Actinopteri > Scombriformes > Scombridae > Scomber > Scomber scombrus. Next base: position 1,843,838 of record NC_084972.1, read on the forward strand.
ACATAAAATAAGGGACGTTGCGACTAATAAAACTCTATATGAACCAGAAGAAATAGAAAAGTTATTTGAGAAATATTACTATAACTTATATTCACTTCTGTAGGTGAAGAACAACTGACAGAGATTGTAGACTAGAGATGGCCCGTTCGAATGAATCAGTTCAAACGAACGACTCTTTAATACGAACGAACTGACCTGATTCCCCGTTTCACTTCTCTCTCGTTCTTTTGTTCTCTATGTTCACTGTTAAGTTATCAGAGTGGTGAAGAGGGACTGAGAAAGCCAGCCAATCGTAGGTTGTCTGTTGAGTCAATCGCTCTCAAGTTGCGTTCACAGACACGCAGGAAGGATACTGTTCTGTTGAAGCACCCTATTTCGGGGTGTTAGCTAATGTTAAGCTAAATGCTAGCTTTCCTGAGTGTCTTTGAACGCATCTTGAGAGCGAATCACTGACTGAACGAGACCGACTGAGATGAATGAACGGAGCGACTGACTGAACGAGACCGACAGGAGAGATATGAACGGACTTAAGCATCTGGGCATAATCTCTCTTTTTTAATAACACACATAACAGTAACGTGGCCCAGTTCGTAACAATATATCTGCCAAGCTTTTAAACATGTTTGTCAGCATATTGGGTCTTTATTTCTTTATTTAGTAGCCCTTGCTAAAAGTGAACAAAAAAATGAAGACAATAAATTAGCTGATTTAGCCGGAGTCTACTCTCTATTTACCTTCAATACATGTAAATTTAATGTCACGGTGTAAACACATTAGCCACTGTTGTATTGTACATAATCATGAAGTTGCAGCTATGTATTTACTTTGAACTACTGTGTTGTGTTGACCGTTAGCACGATGGTTTGAGAACGAGGAGATGAGAACCGTGCATTATGATTCACCGTTAAACAACGTTGTACCGGAAATATGACTGAATGAACTAATGAACAAACTATATGAACCGATTCTTCCAGCTGAACTGACCGACGGGAACTGAATCTCGACAACGAATCATGAAATCCATCACTATTCTAGACAACTTGGATCTGCCAACAATAGGCGCAAAACAGAATGCAATATTGACTTCAGAGATTACAGTAGAAGAGATTAAAGAGGCAATTAGTCGGGCAAAATCAGGGAAGTCACCAGGAGCTGATGGAATGGGAGCTTCCTTCTATAAAACATAGGAAGAGTTAATCCCACTACTCCAGGACTCATTTAATTATAGTCTCAGATCAGGCAATATCCCTCCCTCATGGAAGGAAGACATTATTTCCATTATTCCAAACGAAGGTAAAGACAAAGAATATTGCTGTAACTACAGACCCATATCACTTTTAAATGTGGATTATAAACTTTACACCTCAATTATAGCTAAAAGATTGGAGACATTTATGCAGGATTTGATTGACGAGGACCAGACTGGTTTTGTTAAAGAAAGACAAACACAAGATAACATAAGAAGGAGTTTACATGTTATAGAAAATATACAGAGCAAGGGGGAAAGTGCAGTCTTGGTAAGCATAGATGCCGAAAAGGCTTTCGATAGTGTGAGTTGGGTATTTCTATACAAGGTATTGGAAAAATTTGGTTTTAATAAGGAATCTGTGAATTGCATTAAGTCGTTATATCAGGAACCTATGGCAAGGATTAGAATAAATGGTAGTTTGACAAAAAGTTTCACTCTGGAAAGGGGGACAAGACAGGGGTGCAGCCTCTCTCCGAGTCTATTCGCGTTATTTATCGAACCGCTAGCCTAAAATGATCAGGCAGGAGGAAGAAATTAAAGGGGTGAAAATAGGAAGGGAGGAACATAAAATAGGATTATTTGCGGATGACATATTGATTTTGTAAAGCAACCCAACGAAATTTTCCCAAAACTCATTAGGCTACTGGAGAATTATGGAAAATATTCGGGTTACAAAATTAATTTTACAAAAACACAGATCTTGTCAATAAACTACTCCCCGGCCCAAGAGATAAAGGATACATATAAACTCAATTGGAATGCCAAATCAATAAAGTACTTGGGAGTAAATGTTACAAAAGGAATAGACAAGCTATATGATGCAAATTACACTAAAATAAATCAAGAAATTCGGAGAGACTTGGAGAGATGGTCTGCTATTTTTTTTTTTTTTTTACTTCAGCTCAAGGATAGAAATAATTAAGATAAATGTCTTACCGAGACTCTTATACTTATTTCAGTCTCTGACAGTAAAGATTCCACCGAAGCAGTTTACTGAATGGGACAGGTGGATATCAAGGTTTATATGGGGAGGAAAGAAACCTAGGACCAGGTACAAAACTCTGCACCTCCCCAAAGATAAGGGAGGAATGGCTCTGCCAAACCTCGAGGAGTACTTCTATGCCGCACAAATCAGACCCTTGATATGTTGGTGTAACAATGAGTATTTTTCAAGATGGAAAAGTATAGAAATAGAGCAGGCGGTCGTTGAAGTACGAAACTTGATAGCATATAAAGGCCTACTGGGAAAAATAGGTAACCAATTGAATTTAATAACCAAAAATACAATTGAAATATGGAATACCGTTGTTGAAAGGTATAAACTAAAGAAAGAGGTAAAGAATTTGAGCTGGTTTGACGATAGGTTTATGCCTGGGATAAATGACAAAGGGTTTAAACAATGGGCAAAAAAAGGGATCACAGCAATATGTACAATGGTTGAACGGGGTAAACTGCAGAGTTTTGAGAAGTTGAGGGATAGATTTGGATTAGATGAACATGAACAATATTGCTACCTGCATATAAAGGATTATTATGTGAAAGAGATAAAAACTGATACTGATAATGAGGTTGTTGAGGTATTTCGGAGAGTTTATGAAGGTAAAAAATGCAGAGTAATCTCAGTCCTTTATAAAAGTTTGATGTCATGTAGAAAGTCTTCCTCCCTTTACATCAAAGAAAAATGGGAAAAGGAATTAAAAGAACAGATAACAGAGGAAGAGTGGTTTAATATTTGTAAAACACAGTGCATGTCCACTAGCTCCAGGATCTGGAGAGAATTCAACTGGAAGAATACGGTCAGATTTTTTATAACCCCAAAGATTAAAAAAGGGGCGGTGTCTATTCAGCAGCCATGCTGGAGAGCATGTGGCCACATGGATGCTGACCATACACATATATTCTGGTCCTGCCAAAAGTTAAAAGGATACTGGGACAAAATATGGAGGGGTTTACAAAAAGTAATAGGATACGAGATACCAAAAACATGTAAGATACTCTACTTGGGGAATCTAACACAAGATACAATACAAAAAGAGGATGAGTATCTTGTTAAAGTATTGCTGTCAGCCAGTAAAAAAACAATTACCAGAATGTGGTACAAAGTAGACCCCCCGACGGAGGAGCAGTGGATGTGCACTGTGGAAGAGATTTTTGTAATGGAGAAAATCACACATAAACTGAGACTACAAGAGACACAATTTGAGGATAAATGTGAAAAATGGACTGATTACAGAAGACGAAAAGAGGACACCACCATTGCCACTGAACAATAAGGACATTGATATAAGGATGAGTGTTTAACTATGTATGTATGATGTGCCCTGACACTGTAATTGTTGAAAGAAAATTTGAATTAAAAAAATAAGTTACAAAAAAAAAAAAGTGAGATAATGCAATAAGTTAAATATTCACACTAATCCAATTTGAGACACTCATGTGTGAGTGGCTTAACCATGTTTAACAGTTAGGTACAGCAAAACCAACTGAACAAAAAACACATGTCACTACAGAATTTGACACTGTCACTCCCATTGACTGTAGAAGATAAATGTTGTGACAGCCCCCCAAAAGTGAAGCCAAAACATGTCAACTGCCCCGTGGTGACTGACTGCAGTATAAATCATAAATCCTGCCCTCTCCATGTTAGCAGATGGGATATGAACTAAACTAAAAAAACGCGTGAATTCATTTTTTCATTTTATGTGATTCTTATCATAACCATGTTTGTGCTTGAGATATGTCCGCAAGGTAAGCCAGCTTGGCACACCATCTTTCATCAACAAGCTTCTGTTTATGAGGGACAGGGTGTTCATTTGAAAATTCAGAAAGCTCTTCCCGAAGCTCATACAGACGTGACAGTACTTTCCCCCTTGACAGCCAGCGCACCTAGTGTGGAGAATGAGGCTTTGGTGGTTGGCTCCCATCTCGGCGCACAGTTGGGAGAAGAGACGAGTCTTCAGCGGCCTTGATTTGATGTAATTCACCATCTGCACAGCCTCATCCAGCACTTCAGCCAACTCTGGGGGCATTGTTTTAGCAACTTATGCCTCCCGATGCAGAATACAGTGGTTTGTGACAATTTCGGGGTTTTCTGTTTTTATCTTCGCAATAAATCCTCTCACTCTCCCCGTCATGCATGCTGCGCCATCTGTGCAAACACTGACGCACATATCCCAGGTCAGACTTTTGTCTTTTAAATAGTTATCAGTCACCCTTAATATTTCCTCTACCGTTGTCCTATGTCGTCAATTCTTCTTTTAATGGTGTTATCAGAAGAGGGTATTTTTGATAGTCTATTCACGAGTCCTCCACGCCCAGCTCCTGAGGTGAGTGTTTATGCGTTCCTCATGACTCTGTTGGTATTGGTCATCCAGTGCCTTAAGCACCGCCTCTGGCGGTCAGGAAGGATGAAATAGAATGAGAGTTACGGATGTAACTACGGTTCTATGAATCCTGGATGACGGCCAGAGCATTCAGTCTAGGGCTGCAACAACGAATTGATAACATCGATAAAAATCTATTATTAAAAGTGTTAGCAACAAATTTCATTATCGATTCGTTGTGTCGTGCGATTACTGCATTACTCACCAAGTCGCGGAGCAATTCAGACGCAGCTGAGAAGAGCTGGTATCGGCAGAAGCAGAGAAAATGGTGTGTAAGTGTAGGAGCAGTTCAGGCTACATAAAACTAGAAAGTGTGTGCTACATCCTGCCGAGGTCGGCACAAAGCGTGTGTGCACACATATGCACGCGTACAAAAAACAATCGGTTTTCTATCGCTATTACACGTCATATCAATGATATAATGTCACTGTGTGGATCATTAACCTTGTTGCAGTGTGCTCCCTGGTTATAGTTAGTGAACTATCAGCTTCTACCTGTTGAGATCTCACAGTCAGCAGTAGGAGAGGAAGAGAGCAGCAGGGGAATCTAGCGCACATAGTTTGTATGGTAACCTAATGATGGAAAAAGTAGAACTGGTAACTATAAAAATAAACCTCAATTTATACTGTAAATATATAGTTTCACAGACAAATTGTATTATCTGATTAATCGATTAATCGAAAAAAATAATCAACCGATTAATCGATTATCAAAATAATCGTTAGTTACAGCCCTAATTCAGTCACTTGGAATTTTGGTGGGTTCGCGAGAAGATTCCAGTGGAACAGATCCTCAGGTGACACCGGAATTTCTTACCTGTCGGATCACGTGAGGGTCACAGGTGACTTTTTTGGTATATGTACTCGACCCGTGCATGCGCAAGACGGAGACAACCAGTGCTTAAAGCACCACGTCTGGCAGTCATCCAGGATTCATAGAACCGTAGTTACATCCGTAACTCTCGTTTTTTCTTTTGGAGTGTCTATTTGCACCCCTGGTACAAATAGCCTCGGCCACACAGCTGAGCTTTTTGCACCCTAGACGTATAACAACGTGAAAACATGGCAGACATTCATCTTCCACGCTAACAGAAAAGAGCGAATTTAGAAAGGTTTCATCTCTAATGTTTGTTCTAAAGACATTTCTGGAGGGAAAGTTGTATTATATTTTCATAATCTTTCCTCAGTGAATGCATACAGGCATCAGTTTGTCAGTTAGAAATAATTTGTCTCCAATATCTATCTTCCGTAATGGCAAACATATTGGGTTGTCACGTCACTACGTAGAACTGAAGCGGTGGCGTAATGGGCAACGTGTCCGACATTAGTACAGGGGACTCAGGTTTGAGTGTTTGCAGCAGCAGTTATATATTGATAATGTTTTCAGCGGAAAAACTCTGCTGCATTTTCATAACTGTGTTAAGTAAATGCATCCAACCCGAAAATATCTGAATTTACAACCTTCAGGTTGTTATATGATGGAAATCAAATCTTGACATATAAGTCTATGGTTGCTGTGGATACCAAATACATTTCAGACCTCTGAAGTCTCAGGCCGTGAGACACGCATTTCAAGCAGCACTCACACTCACACGCCACACCTGACATTTTTTCACGCCGGGAAGTGCTAGATCTCACCGGATAGAAATTATTATATAATATACAGAAGAGAACACCGACTTATATTTATCCCGCTGTCCCGGTGGGATACGGGAGACTTCCGTATCTCCAGACGCTCCCCTCCGACACTCAGTCCCGCAGTATGCACTCCTGTACTGGGGTGCAAATAGCATACATTGATATTTGCCCCAAGACGGGTGCAAATAGAACACTTTGCTATATATACCAGGGTATAGATAGCATCCACTTCTAATTGTACTGGGGTGCAAATAGCATTCATTGATATTTGCACCAGGGGTGCAAATAGCCTTTTTTCTTTCCACTGTTGCCAAGTGCTGCTCATGTGGGGAATGTTGTGTCTCTTTAAATTAAATGAAAGAGTACTAGGTCTAGAGGTCTAGACCTGCACTGACATGTGTAAAGTGCCTTGAGATTACTTTTGTTATTTGGCGCTATATAAATAAACATTGATTGATAGATGCATTATAAGTTAATTTGGTTGTAGCAAAATATATATCTTTATATTGCAAGTGAATCACAACTAATTGCTTTTCAGTGATTGAAAATATATTTTCCTATTTTATTATACAATCAAAGAAAGAAATGCTCTGTTTTTGTTTACGAGATTGACAAAGACATTATTTGTTGTCTTTCTAAATGTGTTTGTGTCATCCCAGCATCAGTGGTATAATTGTTTTTCCATTTTATTTAAGATATCATCTTTTGACAACAGAATTCAAGGTTGAGTTGCAGCTGCTGGAGGTAGGCTGATGGTCTTTCAGCTTGGATCGTACAATGTTTTCAAGAAATGAGGAATTCCATCTTGGACAGTCCAAAGACTGATTCAAGAACCTGTAAGTAGACAGTTGGTAAGGCTTCAGGACCCAGACCCTTGACAACGACAGATGCAGGGGATAAGTTCTCAATAATTTGTCTGGTGACATGTAATGCATTGCAGACAGACTAGGATCTGCAAAAAGTCATGATCTGTTTCGTTACTGGATTAAGGACATTTTCCAGAAAAAACACAGTGAATGAAAACCTTTACCACAACTTTTTTTCAGGTAGGTGCTACGTGGCATTCAGGCAATCAGCCTGTGGCATTGCCTGGGAGTTATGGAAGCCCAGATTTCCTTGGTGCTTGCTGTCAGCTCTTCTTTGTTGTTGGGTCTGGTGCCCCTCATTTTCCTCTTGAGAATACCCCATAGATTCTCAATGGGGTTTAGGTCCGGCGAATTGGCTGGCCAGTCAAGCACTGTGATGGCATGGGCATCAAACCAGGTTTTGGTGCTTCTGGCGGTATGGGCAGGGGCCAGGTCCTGCTGGAAGATGAAATCTGCATCTCCATACAGATCCTCAGCAGAAGGAATCATGAAGTCCTCTAAAACATTCTGGTAGACTGTTGCGGTGACCTTGGATTTAAGAGAGCAGACACCTGCACCGGACATTGCACCCCAAATCATGACTGACTGTGGATATTTCACACTGGACCTCAAGCAGCTTGGGTTCTGTTCCTCACCCGTCTTCCTCCAAACCCTTGGACCTTGATTCACGAATGAATGATTCATCGGAAAAGAGGACCTTGGACCACTGGCCAACAGTCCAGTCCTTCTTCTCCTTGGCCCAGTTGAGACGCTTCCTACATTGCCTCAGGTTCAGAAGTGGCTTGACCCGAGGAACCCGACAGTTGTAGCCCATCTCCCGGATGCGTCTGAATGTGGTGGTTTTTGAAGCTGTGACTCCTGCCTGATTCCACTCTTTCTGGATCTCTGCCAGATTCTTGAATCTTCTGTTTGATAATCCGCTGAAGCCCACGGTCATCTCTTTTGCTGGTGCATCTTCTACTGCCACATTTTGTCCTTCCACTAGACTTTCCATTGATATGCTTGGACACAGCACTCTGTGAACAGCCAGCCTCCTTAGCTATGAACTCTGTGGCTTATCCATCCTATGGAGGGTATCAATGATGGTCTTCTGGCCAGTTGTCATGTCTGAAGTCTTCCCCATATTGAACCAAACTGAAGCAATTTAATTTCACCTGGGGAAACCTGTGCAGGTGCTTTGAGTTTAGTAGATGATTAGTGTGTGACACGCAGTTTAAAACATTCATGCCCTGCAAAATTTGGGCTGATTTCTTCACAGTATTCTAATTTTTGAATTCCTGTTTTCGTGGGTTTTATGAGCTGGAAGCCCAAATTGTGTAAAAATAAACATCAATACTTGAAATCGTTTAATTTGTGGGCCCTGAATCTATAATCAATGAAAGTTTAACTTTTTGAATGGAATTATGGAAATTAAACAACTTTTCCATGATATTTTAATTTTTTGGAAAGGGTCTGTATACTCCTGTTGTTCATTCACTCCTGGCCAGATCGTCATTTGCATTTGCTTCATGCCAGACCTTCTAGCACTATTTCATGGACTGATTTGGGTCCTACCCATCCACAACCGTTACAGGGATGGATTAATCATTGATCATGTCCTCCCACAAGTAAATCAAATTAAACAACGTATGTAGAAGACTCGACTTGACTGATGCCTGGACAATAATGATACTTTTGAGTAGTAACGATAAATCAAAACAGTTCTGTATAGATTTTTGTCTGATATCAGTATAGAAGATGGTGAAATCAGTCTTAATAGAGAATTCAATATTCACAAATCATAAAGCCATTCAAATTATACACGGAATGGCTCTAAGTAATTGAGATTATTGGAAATGAAATAACATTTGACAATAAGAAAATGAAAAGTTAAAGAGTTAGTAATTAAAAAATAGTTGAAAAACATTGGAGACAGCTCGTTCTCTACAATCTGCACACAAATAACATGACTCTACACTTTGGTGTCTGCACTGCACGTAATATCAAAGTCCAATTTTGCATCCAGGTGATACATCAGTTCTTCTCAGGAAAGTAACGTCAACATAATGTGACTCTTATTTTACAGGATGATTTTTGCCTCATTAGGACGAGGTGGACTTGATGGATGGCGAGATAATGTTGGCAAAAAGTAGCAGGAGAGCACTGTTTGAGACTACAAACTAGACATAGCACATCCTCAACATCATGTCAGGCATCTTAACCAGAGATTTTAGCATCACAATGGGACATTTGTACTGCAGTTTTACTATTTTAACCTAAACCATGGTCTTTCCTTAACCTTAACCAACTGTTTTGTGTTTAAACCTAACAGACAGCATTACATGACATGCAAAACGCTTGAAAATGTGATATTATTATTATTATTTTATTTTTTTATTTTTTAACATATGCACAGCATGCTTTTTGAAAGTGTAGTCATGTTAATTTCATGTAGATTTGTAAGGGCAGGTTGGTAGATAAGCTATACAGTACATTAATTGGAAATTCAAGAATTTGCTGTGTTATTGGCAAATGGGTCAATGACGTGACGCCTACATTTTCAGTCCGACTGCATTTTATTCAGTTTGAAAAAGGTTTAAATGGATAAAAAAAATACCATACATATGTAGTAGCTTTCCTTTATATGTACTCACTTTAAGTTTTCAAAAACCACAAGTTATTAGTCATTTTTCTGTTATTTAAAGTGACAAAATATCATGTGGTGCGACCGTCTGGCCATGACTGCTGTTATGAAAACTTATTTGAAATTACTCCAAATCTATTCAAATGTATTTTCTGCCCTGTTTGGCATGATTTCCAGACTGTTGTACAGTACTGTACAACATTGCAAACCATTTGTATTTATTTTTCCATCATAACATAAAAACAAACTTTGTCTGACGATGATGATTTTATGAAATATCATGTGGTGCAACCATCAAGAAACAACCACTCTGGGACTTTTATGATGAAAATCATTCAAAGGCAGGATGCTGCATCATACACTAGTTTGCCAAGGACCCATGGATACAACAAGCAGGTTTGTAACTCTTTCTAAAATATGGAAAAAATTAAGCTTTTCAATGGCTGGTATGTAGTTGCCATATTTGGATATCATGTGGTATGACCTCAAGAAAACAATAAATATTACGTTATTTTTATATAAATATATATTTTGATTATAAATTTCATAGTGACCTTTTGTGGCAAGCTAGCTTGTTTTATTTTGGTGGTCAATTATGTGCCTCTAAATTTTGACTGAACTTGAAAATATCATTTGGTGCGACCAAATATCATTTGGTGCGACCAGATATCATGTGGTGTGACCATTGCAGAGTGTTTTCAATGAAAGATATGTCCTAGAGTAGAAACGTTTATATTCAGTCAATGATTTATTTAATTAATTCCTTTATTTTAGTATTATCAATAATCAAAATTGACTTATTCCATTGTCAAGTTAAATGAAAAGTGTGCTGCACTTGAATGCGTGCTGCACTTATGTTTTAAAAAATGTTCATGAAATGTTTGAGTTTATTAAAATTCTGTGAAATTGTAATAAAACCACTGGTTTAATTCTATTTTGTATTAAAGTCATTTTTTTTTTATTTCTTTCAATAGATTTTTAATGATATGAGGTCTTTATGTCATTTGGTGCAACCATTCATCATGTGGTGCGACCAATAATACCAATAACTGTATTAAATTCAGAGTGAAATATCACTTTTCTGTGCCAGTAATATTAATCACTGATACAGTATGCTTAACTGAATTGTATTTTTTAATTCTTAAAATCATTTTTAAGCAATTTACAGGAAAAATAAGTCTTGCATACATTTAAGAAGTCAACTGTGACATTATAGAACATAAATATGAGATTATTATTAACAAAAACTCAAAAGACATAATAATTTGTTTCTAAACACTTTATATTACTCAAAACTTGTAAAAAAAATATTTAAGCATGTTAAGGAAATTCATTTATTTTAAGATAGATCATGGTCGCACCACATGACTTTTTTTAAGATCAGTTCTAATTCATTGAGATGAAAAAACACATAAAACACCTATTTTAATATGAATTTATGTGTACTTTACATTCTTAATGTTTGAACTGCTGCAATAGATATTCCCATTTTAGTTATTTTAAAATTGACCTGTTGAAAATCCTTATACGTCATTGACCCAAATATAATTGTTAGATCCATAATTAGACAAGATGTATGAAGGTAAAGCTACATTTGTTTGGTAGATATACAGGGTGTCCATAAAGTCTCTTTACAACTTACAACATTTATTACAAAAGCAAATGAATAGACAAATCTGTGGAAATGTAATCATTTAATACACTTCTATATGGGCACTATTAGTTGCACGAAGCACATCAAGATGGTACTGGATTTCTTTCCATGTTGACTGTAGCAGAGCCTTATCAATGGTGGCAATGGCGTTAGTGATGTTTTGCTTCAGATCGTTGATGTCCCCTATCTTTGTTCCATATGCGATACACAAATGCAATGTGATTAAAAACTTTGATAACCACTGAGTACATACTGTAGAACAAATCTGATTAATATATCGTCAATTGCTTTTGTAATGAATTTTTTAAATTGTAGAGAGACTTTGTGGACACCCTGTAGAAGGAAATGTTTAGAACAACATATTTTTAATTTATTACAAATCTCAAACTTTTGGATAAATAAACATATGAGAACTACAATGAAACTTTACAATACTTTGTTCATTTCTAACAATGTATGTAGGCCTACAGCCAATCCTGAAAATCCAAATAAATCTACATGTATCTAAAAGTATATTTGGAGGTATTAAGATTCATAGTAAGAAAGTATAGAAGTTAAAAATTGAACAATTTCTCTTTAAGACAATACGTCTCCAGGGAATGATGGTTTAATGATTTTTACAAGATTTATATATTTTTTTATTTTATTTTAAAAGCTGTTTGCCCCATTCTTGGTTGCCATGTTTGAAGAAACCATAACAAATGAACTGCTCATAATGGCAATCAACTTTTATTTATATAGCGCCAAATCATAATAGTTATCTCAAGGCTAGGGCTGGGTATCATTAAAAAAAATTACATTACCAGTACCAATCCAAGTATCCCTAAAGTGATACTGATACCAACTGAGTACTTCATTTGATACCCATCATGTTAATAGAAGCATTAAATGTCATAAAATACCACCACTCCTCCACATCTAAATGATTTGATTTTTACACAAATGCATTTTTAAAATCTTCAAAGTGGGCCAATCACATATCGCAATAAATTGAAGAATGCTTGTGTTGATTGGCTGTGAGCATGTCCACAATTGCATTATAGTATTTGTATTGACATACCATATTTTCTGGCTCTGGGTGCAAAAAGGATGGATTGCAGGTGTCGTTTGACTGGAGACATTTCCATACTACTTGGTATCCATTTATTTCGGTTGATACCTTTTTAAAGGTATCGACTACCGATCCTCAGCTCTACTCAAGGCACTTTTCTCATAAAGCAGGTCTAGACCGTACTCTTTAATTTAAAACCATACTTTGGATATTGAATATTCTTGTGATTTCTGTGAATTAGAAAAATTATTTTCCTATCTATTTTTATCATTACATTTACACAAAATTATTCTCGATGGACATCATACATTATATAAGAAGGAAGACTGAGCACAGAATGCAGTATCGTGTATTTATATGTGTGTGTGTAAGGGGTACAGCGGGATGATATTCCTGTACTAATTACTTTCGCACTCTCTCTCTCCATATGCCTCCTGGATCTGCTGGCGAGCAGCGGTGTGTTGAATCAGCCTAATCAGTGGACTATCAGCTTCTTCTAAAGGAAGAGATTGCAGCGTGTCAGCCTCCTAGAGTGTCAGTGGCCGAGGCTACAAGACTTTCTTCCATGTGGTATTGTTATCCGGGTGTAAATTCTGATTGGGTTGGCGGACACTTTTGTGCTGGTGATTCTGTAACTTTGCAATTTCTGGAAATAGATTGGTCTGGCCTTCTCTTACTGAAGGGCTCTACCCAATGTACAAATTGGCTGGTCAACGGGGGCCTCCTCTGTCTCTCCCTGTTACATGTGTGCATGTGTATAATGTATATGTTTTGCATATGGTATATTCTTTTATTTCTGTCCATTGGCTGTATCCCTGGTATAATCAGTTTTGTATGTTTGTTTATTCTGTTCTGATCAATAAGAATAGAAAAGAGGAGAGTAATTCAACTACCATAAAGAATACATGGCTACTTAGAAAACCTGGTCTCTGCAGGGTTTAACAATTTCCATAAGATGGCAGTAATGCACCACCAAAGATTCAGTGCTGCTGCCATCAAACTTCAAAGATGAAGAAGAGTTGACTGTTCCAGAAAAATGTAAAAAGTTATTGAATATTATTAGAAATTTGAGGGGCAGATAGAGTATAAAGAAATGTTTGGAATCTATCATTAATTATTAGATTAATCCCTTTTTTTAAAATGTTATGGCTGTCCAATATATGAATCAGCATCAAAGATATTATTAAAACAGTTGGACACAGTTCTCATTAATATATATTACAACATGTTAAATTGTTAAGCCCCTCTGTGCCATTGTCTGGATTCTGCAATAATTAATTGTCAATTTGAATCTGTTAAGAGAAAAAATTAAAACTGCAGGCAAAAATGAAGTCATGATTATTTTGTATGGCAGTGTATACAGATAGATCTAAAGCAGTGAATAATAGTTATTATTCCAGACCTAAATGTAAAGTCAAATAAGAAGATTAATGAAAACGTAGCAGTATATAGGCTACAGGGGAACTGTATATAACTATATGTAAATTAGAATAAGTCAAGCCAATAAAAGTTTGAATATGTTCTGATTCCAGTTGTACATAAGTAGCACATACAGAGTCAGGTACAAGACATGACATTTTTTAAACAATTTTATTTCAGTGAGCCAGCCCTGACATAGGTAAACATGAAGTCAAGACTCAGCAGCGTTCTGATCTATACTACTATCAGTCCAGCAGGTGGCGGTAATGAGCCTAAATGTTGTTTACCATCAGTAGAAGAAGATTGGTTGTCAGGATACAACAGAACACTGTGCTGGAAGAATGGCTGCTGCTGCTCCTCAACACGATTTCATAGACAAACATGAGGAAATGTGAGTGTTGGAGCTATTTGTTGATCCGGTATTTGCAGCGAGAATATCAGCTGATCGATCAGTTCATTCTTCATATCTATTAGCATTAATCAATACATTACATTAAGTAACAGTACAGATTCTCTCTCAGCTTTACTAAGTTTACAAACTAGTCATTCAAGCCGGAGACATGTTTATATGTGAAATATTAATAGAAAATCACCAGACTGATCCTTTTAATTGTGTTAATGTAATCAACTATGTTCATAAAATGTAGAACTTGTCCTGTTAACCCTTACATACTGTTTGGGTCAAGTTTTACCCATTTTTTTTTTTTTACTCACTATTCCTAAAGTGGCCCAAAAAATTAAAATTAAAATAAATTAAAATGTTATACGTTTGTATAGGTGCTACACATTTTTGTCCATTCAGGCTGTTCTGGGTCAAATTATCTCCGTATCTATTGACATGTGTTATAGTGAAATGAATAGTTCATAGTTTTAATAAGGATTTCTTTTTATGATGTAGCAGTGAAGACTGATGGCTCTAATGGTTCTACAATAAACCCCACACTTCCATAAAGTTCTTGTCATTTTCACTTTACATAAAATACATTAACATCATTATTACTATGTTATATTTTCATGTCTTAGGTAAAATAGGACATTATATTGTGTGATAGGAGATGTTTAGTGGTGTAAAAGATAAAAAAAAATACACTCTCTCTGCTCTCTGAAACATGAATCAAGGTTTAATCACATTTATTGATCAGTCAGATCCACTATCGATGCTTTCTAAACACATCTGTGGTTTAACATTTGGTATAGACACATAGAACTCAGTGTTCACAGTGAGGGAGTGTTAGTGGAGGCTGGTAGTGTCCCTCTGATACAGCTGTGTTTTGTACTGTGTGTGACAGCAGTTTAGGAAGGAGAGCAACGCTGCTGGAGCAGATGGAGAGTCACAGAGATCAGCTGCAGGTCCAGAGGAAGCAGCAGCTGAAGGAGGTTGAAGCGGCTCACCACAGGAACCACACACTGCTACAGGTAAGGATGGAAACATGGCTGACATACACACGTGCTCTTAGTTTTTAGAGTTAGCTCTCCAGGACTGTTTGATAGATCAGGCACATGGATATTTTCTTCCTCTTATTCCTATGTTGTTTTATCTGATGATGATGTCAAAGAAACTTATGAATCAAATCACTCTGGATCTAATAATAATAAACTGATTTGTTACTTGGCAAAAGAAAAAAAAAAGGTGTTATAATTCTTTGTCCTTGTTGTTGTTTTTCCCCCAATAAATTATAAAAAGAAAATTATTTGAGTTAAAGAACTGAAAGTCCTTCAGGCTCAAACATTAAAAGGAGATGTTTCAAGTGTCTTAAATTGTCCATTTTTCAATCAAATGTAATGTGAGGATGACTGGCCTTGTACGCCTTAAAGATCCTAGCCGTCCTCTAGCCATTCTGTTGCAGACTGTGAGGCAAGAGATTGTGCATTTTCATTGTCTGACTCCGAGTCAGTGTCTGGCTCTGATGGCTCAAACATGTAGGGCTGGGTCACTGTGATGCTTTTGTTAGCGCTAGCGTCAATTGCTACTGTTGCTACGTTACACGGATGCGGCCCCTCTCACGCGCAAGGGCGTGGTTCCAGCGCCTTCAGCACACTGTTTGACAGCACAGAGAAGTGCTTGATTTTTCATGATTTTAAAAGATAATTTTACATACTTAGACAATTTTTCTAGCATTCAAATTTGGAAGGATGGTTAATAACACATCTGTCTGTGATGTGACTAACTCAGAACACAAATATATTTTCACTTTACACAGTCTTTAAGACTCTTATAATACTTAATACTTTTTAACTATAATGTGTGTCTGACATGGTTCTTTTACAAAAAGCATAATTACCATCATTTTAAACAACGTCCCCTCCTTCTCCTTCATTCCAGAATCTATGAATATGTAAATATTGTTTGTTTCCAAAGTTCCAAACAAGATGTCCTCTACTTCACTGTAAAGTACACAAAAAGTGTTTGTGTACTGGAAGCTTCAAGTTTCACCATCACACTTGTGTTACTTGAATAATGGATTAGGATTGGCTTTCAAAGTAGTTGTGATGTAACAAATCATCATTTCAACAAACTATAAACAGAGCAGTGTGTTCAATAGTTTTTCCTGTTTATCCTGTCTGAATTCTGCTATTAGAAGCACCACCTTACACTTTGTGTAGGCCTGCTGTTTTACTGATGTCACATATCATGCTCATAGGCCCACTTCTTAAAATGTGATTTCCAATGAGCACAGAAAACTTTCAGCATATGATGTGCAAACAAACTGTGCACATACATCATTCTGCACAGAGAAGAGAACAACGTCCAACTGGATGAACAAGAAGAAAAATACATGTTTGAGTGGAGGGGGACTTTAATTTGTTTAGGATTGTTTATCTTATATACTGTAGGAACTGGTACCACATGAGATAATTCCATATTATAGGAATATGATTGAGTCATCCACCTTAGAAAAGATGTTAAAAGACACTGCCAAACTGTTTGTACAATTACATAATGTATGTCCACAAGTATCATCTGGGCCTGGAGCCTTTTGGGGATTTACATGCTTCATAAATATGGTAACACTTTCCAGACTTATTACAATACTGCACTCAGACAAGAGATATTATCACAGAAAATCATATCTTTCAAAACGAGAGTAAAAGGAATGAAACGCATCAGGCAGTCCTAAATCATCTAAACCTTCCATCCTTATCATTTTTCCCATCACTGTCCAATGAATTAGAACTTTAAGCTTCAGTTAGTTAGAAGAAACACTGTGCTATACCGAACACACACACACACACACACACACACACACACACTTTTTTCCTCTGTTTTACATGGGTAACTACGGTAATTGTGTATTGAGCTCTGGTGAAACGTATGTGACCTACACTCATTCCTGTACCTGAACTCATTGTTGTAGACACTGACAGAGGACTGAAGCTGCTGTTGCTCTGCAGCTGCTGTAGATAGAGACAGTGTCATCAATCAAATGATTTAAAAAGTGTAATCTTTGAAGTAAACAGTGGGGGTCAGGGCTCAGTTAAAGTGGCATGTGAAACATATAGATTGAGGTTAAGTTGTGCATAAAGGTGTCTGCTCTCTGTCACTGCAGGATTTACACAAGATAGAGGAACGTCTCAGAGGGAAACACCTGCCACATCCAAATGTCCTCGCTCTGGAGGTACAAACTATTTGATCTGTGAGATGATGTAAAGATGGTGACAGCACCCTGCATGGCAACGTTGTTAACAAATACACTGTTTATAGAGTAGCTCTTTGTAATGTGAATAAGCTATACCCAGGTAAAACTGTAGGGTGAAACTACATGCAGTTGTTAAAATAATCTCTTTTCTCATCCATTTAAATGTGGCCATAATCAATATAAACCTATGTACACTTTGCAAAACTTTTCAAAATAAATCTACATACAACAGTATTTGTAGATTTTCTGAAAGGTGACTTTCAAAATAATACTTCATCATACCTCATCATCTCTTGCTCCTTTCTTGACTGCCAACAAGAGTGTTTTTTTTTTGTTTTCTATCTGTATTTGCCTGTATAGCTTGCATTAAAAAAGTAAAATGAGTCCATGTAGTACTAGAAGTAGTAATAATAATAATAATTGTTATATATAACTTTATTTCTATGACACCTTTCCAAACCGAAGTTATAAGGTGCTTCACACAATACAATATTAACAGAATAACATACACAAAAACATAATAAAAACAAGAATCAAGCATAAATAGATGAAACATTAAACAATAAATAAAACAACAAAAAGCAGCAATTATACAACACGACATAAATGCCTACAACAGGGTATAGTCTGGACCTTGGACAGTTTAATAACGTCTGATTTTCTGATCTGAGGGGTCAACATGCACAGTAAGGTGTGAGCAGTTCAGAAATGTAAAGTGGACAGACCATTATAACATCTTCAGTTGAATTCTATAATGGATGGGGTGCCAGTGTAGTTCAGCCAGGACATTATGTTAGTTGTGTTCCAATGTAGATAATTCTATCTGAACATAGCATTCATCTTTGTAGAAAGAGTTATGTTTAACACTCCTCTTACAGGAAGCAGTCCAGTTCTACAGACATTCATTATTGATGCACAATAATATCACATTGATATCAGCTGATAAAGGCTTTAAATTGAAAGCATCAGTCAAGCATGGACACTTCTGATGAATTACAGGCTGATTTGTTGCCCTCTCCTCCACAGACTGTTTCACCCTCACAGTCCTGGTGTTTCCTCTAAAGCACCAAAACCACAGAGGAGCTGCTGTGTTCAGCTGCACAGATAGGAAACACCAAGGCTGACAGGATGTACCACTCTGTTTGAAACTAATTTATTTTAATATGACGGTTGGCAATCAGTTTATTAGGTGCATTACTGCCACCTGCTGCTCCGGAGTCTAGACTAGAGATTAAATCCTGCCCGTTAATTCTGTCTGTCTAATGAACTCAGAGAACTCCTACGCTCCAGTCTTCCTAATTTCTTCCTTCATATATTGTTTTTCTGGATCACACATAATACAATCTATGATTATGTAATAGTCTCCTCAGCCAGGTGGAAAAAATATATGTATATATTAGCGTCGGCATTGGCAATTGGCTTGAATGAGTTGGAAAATATCATATTAGATATCTGCAAAAAATCCAATATTGTGCATCCTTATAATGAATGAATAATAACATTAAGGGTTGTGTTGTTTCTCTCTTTCAGACAAGATATTGGGCGTCTGTGGAAGAGTCCGTCCCAGCCTGGGAGCACTTCCTCCTGGGTAAAGGTCCACACCCCACTGACAACCCAGTACAGCCACCCAGGAGAGCTAAGAACCAGGGCCTGCCCCCACGCATGCCCCCCCGCCCTAAACCCAGTCCTGCTAGATAGGTGAGCTCTGATTGGGATGGTACTCCTGTAGACTTTGTTCGTCACATGACGCAGATGGAACTAGTGCTGGTGATTGTATGAGAGGATCACAAAGCACTATCTACTCACAAGAAAGAAATGAACAGTTTATTTTTTTTAAAGTCTAACAAAGAAATATAGTTTTCAATGGAAGTATTTTTTCAGTTTATTATTTTCCTGCTCTTTAAAGTCGTCTTTCAACCCACATGAATGGTCCAGTAATCTTTGATAGCTAAGAATAAATTAAATGACTTAAAACAATGCTTACCTTGTGCCTTCAACC